>NW_028123094.1:0-222765 GCF_965194805.1 Balaenoptera borealis | reverse complement strand
ATTTTCCCCATGCCCCTAACCCAGGCTGTTAACTTCAGTTGTGCATGTCTACTGTACAATGATAATCATGACCCTGAGGCCTTACAAGATTGGGAAATGCCTTCTGAAGCATCAAACAGAGATTAAATTGTCTTGCCTGTAGTTGTGGCATTAATTTAAATTACAGTTTTTTGAAAACTGGAACTGGATTACCAGTTCTCAAAGGACATGAAATCTTATCTAAAGGCTACTCTTTATGAACCAGAATGTGTAATTAAAGCAAACATTCTTTTTCTGGGTCTTTCTAGATGCACGAGACTTTTTTAAAAACAATTTATTGAATATAAAAGCCACCATTTACTTGGGAAAGGAACATTACACTTTTCAAGCATTTCCACGTATTTTCTCATCTGATACCAATGGATCAGAAATGTAGATGAGGTAAGATGTAGCCATAATGTCAGTGCCCCGCCCTTCTACTCTTTTGTTAAATTAAGTTTTATTGTAATAGAGTTGATTTACAATGTTGTGTTAGTTTCTGCTGCACAGCAAAGTGAATCAGTTACACATATACATATACCTGCCCTTCCACTCTTACACACAGACTTTGCAGCTCTATTTTGGAGAATTTCCCTTAGGCCACTGGAGACCACTTTGCCCAACTGGGTGGAGAGCTGGAAGTGTCTGGGAATTTACATTCCCCCTTCCCACCCCAGTCAGTCCTTATCCAGTGACTGAAGTACAGGAGTATGAAAACCCCAGCCCCCTTGCCACAGATGGGGACCACTAGGAGGCTTAACCCATACCCCAGAATTCCCCTGCAGGGTCAGTCTGGAGCTTCCTCTGCAGGACTTTGCCTGTGATCACACCCTTGCTCCGCTTCCTCCCCTCCCCCCACTGCTCCCCCCACTTCCCTCCCAAGGTGGGAGCACTTCCTTATTAAGTCATGGAACCCAAATCCACATGTCAGGGGCTGCTCCTAGAGAGTCTGACCTAAAACTCAGGGATAATTATCAACCTTCTACAGAACAGACTCAGAGTTGAACAACTTGCCCAAGATCACGTAAGCTGAGTCCAGAATCCAAGTCTTACAATTAATCAGTCATTCAATCGATATTTATTAAGTACCTACCACTATGCTCAGACCAGGGAATAGTGAGACAAGTACACTTAGGTGCCTACCTCTGTTCAAATACACAGGCTGGTGAGAAAAACAGCAAGACCCATCATGGTGTTTTTAGCTAGCAATACTTTTTAAATGAAAGGATATTGGAATACATGGGTATTCTTCAAACATTCTTCATGTTTTTAGGTTGATTTTTCCACTTGAAGGCAATCAAAAAGAGCAAGCACTTTTACTGAGCGCCACATAACACACGAAGTGTCTCAAGTCTAACCAGTTGCCTTCTCTGCCCATTGGGACCCCCAAGTCCAAGTAGCTGCTGGGAGAACATGGATGGAAAGGGATGGGGGATGGGCAAGGGACTTAATGAGACCCAGGCTGGAGAAAAACAGGAAGGAAATGGCTGGACCCAGGAAGAGTCTCACCTCGGGGGAGGCCATGTTCCTGCACTCAGTTACCATCACTCCCAACATACCCCGGGGAAACTGTCCTCCGTCCCTCACATGCCAGCTTCCCGGGAAGACCGGAGCCCATCCTCCTATGTCACCCACGACAACGCCCAGCGGCACCTCTGAAGCATCACCGGAATCTGGTGGCCCAGCAGGTCCGAGTCTGGGTTCGTGAGCCTGGCTCAACTTCAGTGAGATGCACAGAGGTGAAGCTACTCATCCAAGTTCCCACAGCCCAGGACGAGGCAAAGCAAAGATGTGAACCCAGACGTGCCTGACTCAAAGCCCACACTTGAAGAATAACTGATGAGAAAAAGGCAAGGAGGACAGTGTTCTCATGAGCACTGAGTCCTCTCAGCAGAATAAGCTACAATGATAAGTTAGGCCGAGGGGATGCCTAAATAGAAAGGGAAATTAAATTCTCACTCAAAAATGAAAAGGCAGAATTAAATCTTATATCACAAAGAAATATCCCAGAAAGGAGGAAAACCTAAAAATGAGATGAAGCATAAAACAACATAAGTGTTCTAAAACTCTGAAGATGTGTCTGCTAAGGAGAAAAAGCTAATGACAAAAGATGCTGGAAGTCATTTGTGTGCTTTCCTTTATCTTCACGACTTCATTGTAATCCCCCTGTACCACTTGCTGTGAGAAAATAAAAAGCAGACCTTAAAAAGGCAAGAACAGGGTTAAGCAGTATTTTCCTCGTGCACATCAAATCATTGTTTGGATCAGACTTTTCCTAAGAACTACAGTAGCAAAATGAGACAAATACGTATTTTTTTCCCTATATACAAACAAGGGAAAAGAGGAGACTGCTAGAGATGGCAAAGAAGCCAGTCTAACCTCATCTGGCAAAGGAAATCTTTGATTCATCTAACCTGAGGTTAAGCCCTGGAAGAACACATGGTAAAGAAGAGCAAGCAGTCCTAAACATATCTGGAAAATGACACCGTGAAGGGATGGCTGAAGCTAAAGAATATTTCTTTCCATGGGAGAGGAGACCCAACCAGGATCTACCCACTTTCCAGGCACAGAAGATAGGCTGTCTTGTGGGAGGGCACCTTGTGGGGAATCACAGGGGTTCCCTTCTTTTACGTCTCCTACCCCCTAGAAATCTCTGTCCTCAGATCTAAGCAAGGGAATCCAGAATTCTTACTTGGCTCCCTCTTGGGACTTGTAGGCCCATTTAAAATGCAAAGAGAGCCTGGGAGGGAAATAAATCTTCGTTAACTTGAAGCAGGGCCATTGAAATCTTCCCTGTGTACACACTTCCTCACTAGTGTGACTTTGAGCATTTCTTGCCTGTAAAAAATATGGTGATGGTCAAACTCTCTCCTCCAGGGTTTGTCGTGAGAACTCCAAGAATATGCGGAAGCACCTGGCACATAGGAGATGTTCAATAACGCTAAGTTCTCTCTCCTGTAATGGAGAAAGAAAATTGAGAGGCAAAGGGAAATAAACTTAAGGAGGATATGAGAGCAGAGGAGAGGGAAAGGGAGACTGAGGCTCAAGCTGTCCTTGGCTGAAATGGAGCCATTAGGAGGCACGTTAAGCTGTACCCAATGGATGGAAGTTGGGGCTTGGAAAAGTGGGGAGTGTAGAGGACAAGTGTCTTTCTACCCAACCCAACACAGACAAACTTACTTGGGAGACACCCTTCCTAGGGAATGTATGGATGAGGTCAAGCTCCAGTGAGAAGCTGAGAATTGGCTGCACTCGTCAGAGCCTGGAGCCTGGAGAGATGCTTGTAGCACAAGGAAGTAGGAACTAATGCCCTCCTACTCCTATTAACAGTAGATCTTTTACTTCAAATCAGAAGCTTCTGGAGGATTAGTTAAAAAACACATTGCTGAGTTCCAACCCAGCCTTTCTGATTGAATAGGGCTGGGGTGGAACCTAAGAACTCGCTTTTCTGACAAGTTCCCAGGTGATAGTAATGATGCTGGTCCGGGGACCACACTTGGAGAACCACTGTCCTATACTTTCATTTAGTAGCCCTAGGAGAGATTCCGGGCCTAGAGTTAAATGTGACCTTGGGCAATTCATTCTGCTCTTGGTGTCCCACACTTGAGCTGAGGCAATGTGCTAGATGACCCCCTATGACCCCTTCCTACCCTGACATTCAGTGACTTTGCAAGTCTAACCAGTTCAGTGCATTTATTGCCTAGCTCTGGGCTGGGGAGAACTGGGGGGAGACCAGGCATGCAGAAGTGACTGAACAACAAGGAGAAACTCCAGAATACAGAAAGAGCAAATACTGCATTTTTTTTTCCACTGCTCTAATTTTCTTCCATACTCTAAAGTACTCTCCTGACTTCAGTTAAGCTTGCCCTGGGCTCCTGAGCTTGGCAGATATTTAAAGTAAAGAATGAGCCATTTGGCCAGGTGAAGTTTTCCTAAAAGTCCTCCTCTGGAAGGACTTTCAGCCCCTTGGGCTGTGCATCTGTGACTCAACAGTGACATCTGGTGGCCATCAAGGTGAGTCCCAGGCCCTGGCAACACCAACATGTACTCCTAAAGACTAGGGCACATAAAGGGGAGGCGGCCGGGGGGGAGGGGAGGGATGGCTCAGTTCCAATAAATAAGTCCATTTCTCAATCACCTGTAGCTTACCCGTACTACCTGTGAGCAAATTATTCTCTTGGTTGAATGCCAAAATTAAAGCCTCTGACTCCTATTTTATTTCTCTATTCATTGACCCATTTGAAAGGATACAATCCTTAGGAGGCTGACAACCCCACTGTGGTTGATGCCTCTGAACTAATACTCATATCTAAACTGTTTGGTTAAAGGAACACATCAAAGCATTTGGCAGGGAAAAAAATACAGCCTAACTTTGCTTCCAACAATTTGATCTAAGCAAACAAATAAGTCATTTTCATTTCCAGTTTAACATAAGAATATTTTTACATGATAATTTGCTTTTAAATATTCTAGCTGTGAAGTTTAATAACAGCACATGAGCTGCCTGTCATTTCGTATTTATGTTCCAATCCCAGTTTTGACAGTTCCCACGGGTTCTGGACCACTCAGCTAGAGATATTCCAGGCCATGTTCTCATAATAACAGGTAGAAAACCCAGCCCCAGAGCCAGGAAAGAATAAAGAACCTTTAACAGGGCTTTGAACACGGAACTGGCTCACTTTTTCCCCCTTCTTGCTATAAGGCAAGTTTACAACTTAGTGAAATGGTCAACCAAGCCCTCCATTCCAGTGTCTTTAATATATGATCATAGGTGCCTTTTCAAAGCAAACAATGTCAGGAAAGGCCCTTCTCTCACAAGGACTGGCGACTGGCAATAGCAGCTGGTGCTGATTGAATGCTTACTCTGTGCTGGGCACTGTGCCCAGGGCATTACACGCAGACGGCCGAATCTCCACAGCATCACCAGGCAGGCAGAGCTAATCATGTCCCATCTCACAGATGAGGAAACTGGGGCTTAGCCAGGTGACAGAGGGCCTTTGCTCAAGGTCTCCTGCTGAGCATGGGTTGGGGCTGGGGTCTGAACCCAGACAGTCTGACTCACACCAGGAATCAGATCGGAGTGAATGCCACCCTTCCCCACCTAGTCAAACCCTTCAAAGCTCAGCTTCAACATTTTCTCCTCCAGCCCTGCTTTTCCCGACACTGCTACACCCCAGCACCTTCCAAGTGACAGCAATGCCTCTTGACAGTGTAGTGCCACCCTGCCTTATCACCACCCCTCCACAGACCACCCATGCTGAGACATGAACATAAGCATCTTTTTTTTTTTTTTTTGATAAATTTATTTATTTATTTTTGGCTGCACTGGGTCTTCGTTGCAGTGCGTGGGCTTCTCATTGCGGTGTCTTCTCATTGCAGTGTCTTCTCTTGTTGCGGAGCATGGGCTCTAGGCACGCGGGCTTCAGTAGTTGCGGCACGCAGGCTCAGTAGTTGTGGCGCACGGGCTTAGTTGCTCCGCAGCATGTGGGATCTTCCTGGACCAGAGCTCGAACCCGTGTCCCTGCATTGGCAGGTGGATTCTTAACCACTGCGCCACCAGGGAAGCCCGAACGTAAGCATCTTAAAGGGAGAGCTAATATCTAATTTGTACCTTTAGTGACCCGCCCCCCCCCCCACCAAGTTGGCACAGAACATTGTAAGCAGTCATCAGCCAACATGTTTTTGCTGAATGAACAAATAAATAAACAGACCTTGAGAAATGTACTTCGACTCTGTAAGAGACCCCTCGGGTTGGAGGAGGGGGCTAATCTTCTTGAATGGCGTGAACAGTAAGGGGAGGATGAGGAGGTAAAGCACGGCGAGGACACCTATAGAATCACTGGGGAGGGAGCTCTGTACCCAGGTGCATTCCCACCACTGAGCAGACAACTTTACGTCAGAGTCAGACCCTATAGCGTGGGGCTGATACAGAGAGGGCCTCTGAAACCCTCCCTTTTTCTGCCCCTTTCTGTTGTGGGATTTGTGGGTGATATGCAGTGCCCCCACTCTCCCCTATCATGGAATTTACTATGCCCCATTGCATTATCATTGTCTGCTTGTCTGTTCCTCTCTAGACTGGGAGCTCTCTGAAGACTTTTTAGCAGGGAACTAAAAAGTTTATTTAGTTCCCTGCTAAACCCTGAGCATCTTGCACAGTACCTGACACATAGAAGGGGCTCAATAAATATTTTTAAATTGTTCAAACTTTAATTTCAGCAACAACTACAAAGCAGTGATAAAGAAGAAGTTTGTGTCAAATCCAGAGCAACTGCCAGAGTTTCTCAGTCTTTTACTGAAAGGGTGATGTGTGTGTTCATAGCTTGTAGATGCTAATTGTTGACAACATGATTTGGTGGCTCAACAAATTGGAACTGACACCATCAACCTGCTCAATCCATTTACAATCTTTCATCATCGATGCAGGGGACTCTGTCAGCTGAGCAAGGCCAGCTTCCCTGTGAGGCCAGCATCTTGTTTCCTATTAGTGACGAGCATTACAAGTAAACAGATTGGCTTAGCGCGTTAAATTGCATCCAACAGCCCAGCAAAAATCACAAGCAATGTAGAAAAATAAAAGTAAGGAGAGGACGGACTCAAGTCAATGCACATTTACTGAGCAGAAGTTTCATTAACTAGTTTCTCTACCACCCGCCTTGATGCATCCCACCCTCCACAGAGCACCCAGAGTGGTCTTTCTGAAATGCCAGTCAGTTCACATCACCTCCCTGTTTAAAATGCTTTAGTAATTTCCTCATTCTCTCCTTATCATGTCTTCCCAGATGCTCTGGAATCTGAGGCTTGCCTACTTCTCTAGCCCCAAACTGCTCCCTTCTCCTCATTCCACACTGTACTATACACACACACACACACACACACACACACACATGCACACTACACTCCAAGAGTATCACAGTACCATGAATGACTGTAGAGTCTCTTCCAACAGGACCTTTGCACATGCTGACCCCTCTCGCCATCTTTCTGGAACACCTTCTCTGCCCTTTCACTTACCTAATTCCTTCAAGATTTAACTCAACTGTTTTATGGCAACCAGGGAGGCTTCCCTGATGTATTAGGTTGAATGGTGGCCCCCCCAAGATATGGTCACATCCTAACCCCCAGAACCTGTGAATGTGACCTTATTTTGAAAAAGGTTCTTGCAGATGTAAGTAAGTTAAAGATCTCAAGATGACATCATCCTGGATTATCTGGGTGGGCCCTAAATCCACTGACAAGTGCCCTTATAAGAGGCACACAGAGGAGAGACATGGGGAGTAGGAGGAGAGGGTCCATATGAAGACAGAGGCAGAAATGCGAGTGATGTAGCCACAAGCCTGGAGCCACTAGAAGCTGCAAGAGGTGAGGAAGGATTCTCCCCTAGAGCTTTCAAAGGGAGCATGAGCTTGCTGCCACCCCAATTTCAGACATCTGGCCTCCAGAATTGAGAGACAATAAATTTCGTTGTCTGAAGCCCCCAGTTTGTGGTAGATGGCTATGGCAGCCCTTAGGAAACTAATACACCTGATCTCCCCTCAGATGCTCCCTGTTTGCACTACCCCCAACCATGTGCACACTCCTATCCTGGCATTTTTCACGTGGTTTTGCAATTGCTCTGTGACTTTGTTGCCTTCCACACTCGACCCCAAACCCCTGGAAGGTGAGGATTTTATCTTCTGTGACCTTCTGCCAAGTTCTAGCATCTCCTTGAAGGGGGCACAAGGCTGTCAGTAGAGTAAGAGCAAAATGACAAAGAGTCAAACTTACTCTTTAAAACATTTAAATCTTCCATAAATGTCTTCTGAGAACAAGCCTATTAGTTCCTCTCATGCCCCTTTCCTCAAAGCTTCTCTTGGCCCTCAACTAATTCTTCCATTTCTTTATCCACAAAGTCATCACCACCTACTGAGCTGGCCACCTGAGTCTTGCATCTCCCTTCTTTATCAAAGGGTGACAAACCCTGAAAATTATTCATAAATAACTTTCATGGGTTTCAAGCCTGCATTCACTGTTTCAGGCTTGAGTGCATCTATTGCCTGTGGGCCCACCTTCATTGGGTGGAATGGTGGACTAAATCATTCAAATGATTTTTCTCTTTTTTTTTTCATTGCACACCATTATATGGGCATACATCATAACCCACAGATTAAGTATTAAAGGAACAGATGCAATAATGATAAATATGTGTTATCCCAACCTCTTGTTAAACCCCATAGGTAAGTAAGGCTTAGTCCTTGACTGCAAAGGGTTTATAACCTACATGAACCTAGTAATAACTGCTAACATTTGTAACCTCCCCACCAAATCTTTTTTGTTTTTGATAAAGCACAAAATTCATGTGCCATGAATTTTTCAAAGGAAACTAAGTTTCACTTTACTTTGTTTTTAAAAAAAAACATATATCAATAATAGACCATGAGGTCCCTATTTACACGTGAGCTGGCTGGTGGAGGTAATGATAAATCAAAGAAACAACAGGGACATTGCTGGTGGGGATGTAAAATGGTGCAGTTGCTGTGGAAAACAGTCTGACAGTTCTTCAGAATGTTAAACATAGAGTCACCATATGACCCAGCAATTCTACTCCTAGGTATACAGCCAAAGGAATTGGAAACAGATGTTCAAACAAATACGTGTACACACATATTCATAGCAGCATCATTTACAATAGCCAAAAGGTGGAAATAACTCAAATGTCCATCAACTGATAACTGGATAAACAACATGTGATATAGCCATAAATGGAGTATTATTCATCAATAAAGAAGAATGAAGTATTGATACAGGCTACAACACAGATGACACATGAAAATACCACGCGAAGTGAAAGAAGCCAGTCACAAAGTCCACGTATTATATGATTCCATTTATAGTAAATGTCCAAAATAGGCAAATCCATAGAGTCAGAAAGTAGATAAATGGATGCGATGCAATGGGGGTGAGGGGTGGGTAAAGGGAGGTGAGGTATCAGTCAGTTTGGGTTGCTATAATAAAAATACCACAGACCAAGTGGCTTAAAAAAAAAACAGACATTTATTTTTCACAGTTCTAGAGGCTGGAAGTCCAAGATTAGGGTGCCAGCATAGTCTGGTTCTTAGTAAGTGCCTTCTTCCCAGTTATGTCCTCATATGGCCTTCTTTGGTGCATGCAAGCAGAGAGAGAGAGTGAGTGAACAAGTTCTAGTCTCTTTCTCTTCTTATAAGGACACTAACACCCTCATGATCTCATCTAAACCTAATAACCTCCCAAAGGCCCCACCTCCAAATACCATCACATCAGGGGTTAGAGTTGAATAAGAATTTGGGGCGAGGGGTGGTGGGCACAAACATGCAGTTCATAACATGGGGAATGACAGCAAATGGGTACAGGGCTTCTTTTTGCAGTAATAGAAATGTTCTAAAATTGATTGTGGTGATAGATGCATAACCCTGTGAATATACTAAAAGCCATTGAATTGTACATTTTAAATGAGTTAATCATATAATGTGTGACATATGTCAATAAAACTGTTACGAGGGAAGGAAGGAAGGAAGGGAGGGAGGAAAGGGGGAGGGAGGGAGGGAGGGGAGGGAGAGAGGGAGGAAGGAAAGGGGGAGGGAGGGAGGGAGGGAAGGAAGGGAGGGAGGGAGGGAGGAAGGAAAGGAGGGAGGGAGGGAAGGAAGGGAGGGAGGGAGGGAGGAAGGAGGGGGAGGGAGGGATGCCCACATAGCTGGTACAACATTATTTCTGGGTGTGTCCCTGAGGGTCTTCTGGAAAGAGATTAGTATTTGAACTGGTGAACTGAGTAAAGCAAACGGTCCTACCCAATGTGGGTGGACATAATCCAAGCCATTGAGGGCCCCAATAGAACAAAAAGGCAGAGGAAGGGCAAATTCACTCTCTGCTTGAGCTAGGACATGGATCTTCTCCTGCCCTGTGACATCTGGCTCCTGGTTCGCTGGCTTTCGGATTCACACCATGAGTTACACCATCAGGCTCCTGATTCTCAGGCCTTCAGACTCAGACTGAATTACACCACCAGCTTTCCTGGTTCTCCACTTTTACAGAGGGCAGATTGTGGGTCTTCTCAGCCTCTATAACCATGAGAGTCAATTCCTATAATAAGTCTCCTCTTCTGTTCATCTATTTATCTATCTATCTATCCTATTGGTTTATTTCCCCGAGCATCCTAAAACAGTAATAAAGGGGTCACATCTGTCCCACTTATCATGGTATCTCCAGGGTCTAACACTCAGCCTGGCCCATAGTGGATGCTCAATAAAATAGTGGTTAAATGAATGAATGAATGAGTTACAATCTACCTCCTTGTAAACTCCGCTGTCCTCTAAAGACTTGTAAAAGCTCTGTCCCTACTAGCAATGCTGCTGCTGCTTGCTCTGTCCACAGACCACCCCCCAACACCTTTCTAAGGGGATCTGCTCACCCTCAGTCCTACTGCCTATGGGGCTGTATTCATACAACAGGGCCCTGCTCCTATCCTGACTGATTCAGCAAGGCTGGAACACCTGACCCAAAGGTAGCCAATCCAGAGGCTCTATAAAGATGAGCTGGACCAGTCACATTCTTTCCCTTTGTTTCAGGAATTGGAAATAAGACACACAGAAGACAATGCCAGTTGGTGGTGGATAGTGCACAAAGAACATTTACGATGTGAAGAGAAACATTTAAGATTGTCAAGGGCAAGCTCAAGTTATGAGGAATCTAAACTCTCAGTTGACAGAAGAGAATGGAACACGAGCACAGAGAGAACTAGAGATGAAGAGAGACAAGGCAGAGAATGCCATCTCTTAGAGAAGCCATCACTTAGAGACACCCAAAATCCTGCAGCTCCTGTCCTTGAAATCTATATCTGCTCTGTTCATACAGTAGCCATTAGCTATTTAGATTTAAATTCAAATTAATTAAAAGTAAAAATTTAGAGTTGCCCCAGCCACAGTTCAAGTGCTCAAGAGTCATATGTGGCTGAATGGCTACCATATTCGAAGTGCAGATGAAGAACATTTCCATCATCGACTGAAGTTCTATTGGACAGTACTGTCCTGCATCTTTACAGTAAAGCCCACTTACCTTGAACAATGTAAATGCAATGCAAGAGCCTCTGTTTCGTGTAACCAAAGGAATCAGCCAGAATACCCATTAGGTGATTCAGTCCTTCACTCATTTAACATCAAATTTATATTGATGTTCAAGGTATCTTTTGAGTGCTAGGGATACATATTAGTGAACTGGATAAAGGCTAGCCCTGGTGGAGCTTCAGTTATAACTTTCCAAATGTTAGCAAGTCATGCCCCCATCCCACTGAATCTAGTCTTGTTTGGGCCAAATGCAGTCCCAGTTTCTTTAGCCAGCCCTCAGGTCGCATGGATCCCTGGGCCTCCACTCTCTGAGTTCCTCTCTGAAAACAGTTCAGGTTATCAACATCCCTCTTAAAACTCAGAGCCCAAAACTGCATATAATATTCCAAAGAGCCAGTACAGAATTCAATGGACTATTATACCACTTGCTCCAAACACTGAATTTCCATTAATTTAGCTTGACAATACATTTATTTCTAAAGAGCCAGCCATACTGCATGGCTAGTTTGACTTAGTGAGCAGTTAAGTCAATAATGTTTTAAAGTTCTTTGTAACAGAAACTGCTCTTCAGCTTGTCCATCCCAAGCTTTACTTATGCAACTGATGTATAAACCAAAATGCAAATACATTTATCCCTGTTAAACTTTATTCTCTAAGTCAGCATCAATCCACTAATTTTTCATGGTTGTTAGAAGTACTGTGTGAAGCCCCTGGTACATGCCTGGCACATGGTTAGTGCTCATTAAAAGGTGGTTCATGGATACTACGATGATTTCTTTTAGTTGGATGTTTCTCTTTTTCTTCAGGGTTGATGTCATAATTTGAACTCAATTCAATTACTACATTCCACTGAGCTACTGCTATGGGGTGGGGAGAGTCGCAAAGATGGAACAGACATGGCCCCTGCCCTCTTGGAGCTCACTGTCGGATGGGGGAAAACACACACACATACTTATGCAAACAAGCATGAAATGAGAAGCAAGTTATGTCTGGAGCTGTGATGAATGGGTATGTAGTAGCTGTGATGAATGGGTATGTAGTACTAAGAGTGTAGATCTAGATCTGAGCGAACTGGGTTTGAATTCAGGCACTGTCTACCAGATTTGTGATCTTAGGCAAATCACTTAACACTTCTGACCCTCGATTACTCATCTGTAAAATGGAAATCACCATGGAGCCCTCCTAAGACTGCTGTGATGAAGTTCAGTGAGATAACAGAGGTCTAACTCTAAAAAAGAGTCAGGCTCCATTTTTTTGAGGTTTTACTGTTGACAGCTTTTAAGCTCACCCCTCCCTTTTCCCCTTCCGCTTCACATCTGGGCAAGCTGATAGAAAGCCCACGTGCTCCCTCCTTTGTCACCCCTCACACTGGCCCCACCCCCCCTAACCGCAATAAAAACCTCAAACCAGCCTCCTTTCTTTGTTTTATCAAGCCATTTTCAGATCAGCTTGGGATGCCTACCTTTGCTTACCCCAGAATTCTTCTTACATAAATAAATCTTTTCATCCCTCTTGGTGTGTATGGTGTCATCAGTCTTGACATCTGAACCAAATTTGGGGCGAGAGTTCATTCTACCTCTACAGGTGGCCACAATATTAATGAAATAGCATAATGCCTGGTACACTGTAGGCGTTTATGCCAACTATGATACATATAAGGTTAATGTCACCTATTCTGCCAAGCCAACAAGAAAGCAATCCCTTTTCTGACAATTATATAAAACCATATTTCTCAAACTGAGGCATGCATATCCCCAAGGGGGTCTTGAGATATGCCAAGGTATCTAATGAGTGTAAATCCTACACTACACACACACACACACACACACACACACACACTTGGTTGAGGGAACATGGTATATTGAAATTTTCCTGCTCTCTGTATTTAGGAACTCCTATAGAAAATTATGAGAAACTAATAGTAGACTCTAAACTGATATCCCAGAAACCACAATACATGAAGGAGACTGTGTGAGCAGCATCAAGGGCCCAGCCTTCTCCCCTCTGAGCAGACCTAATGATGCCCGTGAAGGAGAGGGGCCTGCCCCCACAGGCCTCACTTCATCCACTCACTCCCTTGTGCTGGCAATGAGCTGATCCTTTTCTAGTAGAAGCCCTCACATCATAGAGAGGAGCTGTGGCTCCAAATGGATGAAGCTGGCCAAAGTGATCACCATAGAAGCAGAACATGTAAGCCTGAGATCTCACAGGTGATCCTAGAGTTGGTAGCAGTGATGGTGTTATTCTCCCAGTCCCTGGGGTGGGTGAGGGTATTAGTCTACTCAGGCTACCTTAACAAAATACCACAAACTGGATGTCTTGAACAACAGAAAGTTATTTCGCATGGTCCTAGAAGCTGGGAAGTCCAAGATCAAGGTGCCAGCTGATTTGGTGAGAGCTGTCTTCCTGGCTTGCAGACAGCCGTCTTCTGACTGTGCCCTCATATGGTGGAAAGACAGAGACAGAGGAAGGGAGAGCATGTGAGAGAGAGAACACACACTCTGGTGTCTGCTTCTGTAAGGACACTAATCCTATCAGATTAGGGACTCACCCTTATGACCTCATTTAATGTTAATTACCTCCTTTTGGCCCTGTCTCCAAAAGTAGTCACATCAGAGGCGTTAGGGCTTCAACATATGAATTTGGAGGAACACAAGTCAGTCCACAGCAGTGAGAAAGGGCCCCAAGGAGTGCTTTAAGTGATATTTATTGGGTGGGGAGACGTAAATATTCTGACATCCTCGGTGAAACAAACTGCTCAATTTGATTGTACCAGACACAACTTCAAACCTAAGCAATAATTCATAGGAAAACGCACTGGGAAGATGGATGCCTGAACTAAGTATTGATATTAGTGA
Source organism: Balaenoptera borealis (assembly GCF_965194805.1). Lineage (NCBI taxonomy): Eukaryota > Metazoa > Chordata > Mammalia > Artiodactyla > Balaenopteridae > Balaenoptera > Balaenoptera borealis. The sequence goes on along the minus strand of NW_028123094.1, from coordinate 208,817 downwards.
CAAAGGACAGTAATTTAGCCAATTAGACACAGAAACCTTCATTAGCTCTGAGGCCTTACCCAACAAGGCATTATCTGCTCATGCATACATCATTTTTATCAGTCTCATAACTCTATTGCCCAGGGAAGTATCTTTGGCCTTCTAAGAGCTCTGACCACTGTAAAGGGAACAGTTACACTCTGACCCAACCCAAAAAGGGGTTATCTCTCTTATTCCATCTTAACTTCTCCTTTCCAAAAAGTATAAAACAGAGAAGCAAACATTCCCTCTGCAATCCCTTTCTCCCTTGCTCTCACTCCATTCTCTTCAGCAAATATTGAGAGAAGTGATCAGGTCCCCTACTATGACTCATTACTCAAGACACCAAGGTGGCTTCCTTTTTCCTTTTGTTCCCTGAAATATGAGAGAAAGATATAATAGAGGTGTTTCTTGCTTTTTTTTTCTTTCTTTTTTTTGGCTCAGAGCTAAATTTGATGTTTAAGTACCGCAACTATCCTTAGCCTAGAATTATGATATTACAATCTCCTAGTCTCCAAAACGTTACTCTTGATATTTTGTTTTTATTTCAATAATTCTTTTTATATACATGACTTTCAATGTCACATACCTTAAATGATCTTTTGAAGTAAAAAGAGTATAAGGAGTAAAAACATTCTTTTATACATATATATAAAAGCATCTTTATATATATGTATATGTACATACATGTATACAATATATAATTGCATATAATAAAGAATACTATGCTTAATAATAATAATTACTATTTACTGTGCACTTGTATGAGCCAGGCCCTCTGCTAGATGCTTTATATACACCATCTCATTTAATCCCCCCACAATCCTGTTCCTTGAGAGGAGATGAGGATGATTCACTAAGAGAGCCTAATCCCGAGTCTAAGTCAGAATTTCCAGGTCAGAGTCAGGACTTTAGTTGGAAATTGGTTGCAGAGGGCAGTGAGAGACACTGAGTGCAGAAGCACTTGTCCATTCACCAGATGCTTAGGACAGATAGAGGTATTGGAGCAAGGTGAGAATCAGACTGCAAGCTGGAGATACCATGTGGCCAGGGAGCAGGGAGATGGGGACAAACATCTATTTACTCTGCAAACATTTACCAAACATCTCCCAACCCAAAGAACTTAGGGTTAAATAGAAATGAGTGCAGGATGCCTCCCAGAACTGCCCACCTAAAGGACAAGGGGCTGGGCATTCATCTACAGCCTTCCATCAAATGTTGGTTGAGATTGACCTCAGGCACATCAACTCCTTGACATTTCCAGGGTGGCTTTGCAGGAGCCAAGCAGACTCTGGCAGCCCAGAAGGTCCTGAGGGCAGAACACAGAAAGGAATTCTATACCTCTGCACTTCAGGTAAGACACTGCCAGGTGAATCTGAGCTTCCACAGAACTGTCCTCCACAGCTGTGGCTGATATCAGAAGTGGGCATAATATATAGGGCACCAAAAGTATCTGCGACATGGAGCTTTGGGGTCCTAGGAAAACTCAAAGAAGAAGGGTTGTCACTTAAAATTACATGTGCCTAATTCCTCTTGTGATATCTGGGCTTATTGTGCCACTCTTCCCATAAACACCTAGGAATATGAGCTTTTCTCATTGTTTTGGTACTTGGCTGCTTTCTTGTGTCCAGATGAGTACCAAATCACACAAATTATATATACAATAGAAAAAACATATTTTTAAGTATTCCACAATAAGGAAGAGCAGATTACCTCCAGCAAACAATTTTAATAATTTTATAAATGAAGACATATTGGAAACAGAGGAGTATTATATTGCTTCATCCTGGAGTAATTATGTCCCCAGACTTACAAAGCTTTTGGAGGGGTCCAGAATAACCCCTGAATTCTGACTAAAACTACCCAAACAAACTGACTGCGGTAGCCATGGAGGTGCACCACCCAGAGTTCCTTTCAAGGGATAGTCAGCCATGAGGAGTCCAGGTGGCTGAAAGCCTCCAGCTGCACAGCCTTAGGATGCACCCCAGTGTTCAACCCAAGGCCAAAGTCTGCCTGGGTAGGTCCCAGCCAATGACTGGATACAGCGGGGGTAATAGGGCCCAATAGTCTCTGTCCAAGATGCTACTCTAATGGGTAATCTCTACTCTGGAGCTCTCCATCTGCACAGCTGGAACTTTCTCAGATCTACTCTACTAGCTAAGGCTCTTCCTACCCAATCCTCTTTCCTTCCCCCTCTCCTTCTGCAGGTTCAGAACTTCACTGTGGCCTGAAGGCCTTCAGATGACAAAATTGACCCTGAGAGATGCAACGTCTCCTGCCCAGTCTCTCTCAGCAAATCCACGCTAGAGCTGGAAGCAGAACGCACATATCTCCAAGCTCCTAGCACAATGCTCCACCCAGTCACACAGCCAACATCTTATACTCATAGACACGGCAGTTGTCTCACTAAGTGCTCAGATAGCCAATTATATGTCTTCACATCTCCATTTGCTGTACTATAAAATTGAGAAGATACTTGCTTCACACCAGCTCCCAGGGATTGGGCGAAGAGGAATAAAATACTTCTTGTAGCTGGAAGGAAAGCCATAAATAAATACAGAACTGTGCAGTCAGCTTTCACTTATCGGGGCAAATGAATGGGGGCACTGGTGCAGATACATGGCCTAGGGCTTCCGTGACTGCCAGAGCTGCATCCAGACACCAAAAACAGAGAGACGGGCCAGGGGCAGGGCAGAGGGGGTCCTGAAAGGGAGCCCCAGATAAGTGTCGGGGAAAGTAACCCTGCTGAGCCGACCCAATCTGGTCCAGCCCCTCTTAAAATGTACTTTTTCAAATGGAAAAAGAGCATAAGCAAGCTGTCCACAGGTAAATGGCTTTTAAGCATATGAAGAGATAGATGTTCAAGCTCACTCAAAATTACAGCAATACAAACCTAAACTAACAATGCGAGAGCACTGTAAGTTCAAATTAGTAGAGATCGTCTTCCAGTATTGATGGCGGTGTGTAGAAAAACTCTATTAGTGCAAATGTAAATTGTGGACATTTCTCCAGCGGGCAATTTGGGAATTTCTACTAAAATGTAAAGTGCCTGCACACTTGGACCCAGACATCATGCTTCGAAGACTTATGATATAGATCTACTTGCACAAATGCACAAATGCACAGTACAGTCACTGCAGCATAACTTGAAATAGTCAGTCACTGGAAATAAACTAAATGTCCATCATTAGAAGAAAGGGTAAATAAATTATAGTTAGTATGTGATGATGGGCTCTAGAACACTACGTAGATGTGATAGAGAATGACAAAAGTCTAACAGGATGATATGGGGTAGTCACTAAACTATACAGTTAGCAGAAAGAAAGATGGAGAAGTTGGTTACCATTTGTTGAAAAATAAATATCTACATACAAATTTACGTATATAAATATATACATACATACATATATGCATATGCTTATATATGTTGAGAATATTTTTGGAAGAAAACATAAGAAAATGGTTAAAAGTAGGTACTATTCTGAGAATGGACTAATGGTAGGAAGGAGACAGTTTTCACTATATAACTTTTATGCTCTATATTTTTACCACGTCTTTGTCTTACTCATTTGAAGAAAACAACTTGTTAAAATGTGTGCTTTCTCCTTATAACACTGCTCATGGCAGCAAAAGTAAAAACAACATTAATAATAATAACAACCAACTTGCGATTTGCAATTTATACTCCACACAACACTTTCCCATCCATTTCTTTAACGTGGGCAGAGAAGAATGATTTCTACCCTCGTTTTTTATATAAGGAAGCTAGAGCCAAAGGCAGTTGACGAGTTGCCCAAGATCTTTGGTGAGGTCACATGGAAGAGACTTCTCTTACTTTTACTATTGCCCATATCCATATCTTCAAGGAAAGAATTGGTGGAAGAAGGTTCCTAGTTTCCAGGCTCCAAATCTTGGGGCCTTTTCCTTCTACATCTCCCTCTGCCTCACAAAAAAAGAAAATCACTGGCTTCCATTTTTTAAAAGCAATGAAGCAACAATGACGTTTTAAATAAGGGAAAGAAAAAATGTTGGGCAACACAGAAAAAGAAAGGGTCACAGAGTCCTTTGGGGCTACCAAAGGTAGCCTGGGATGGAAGAGGGTGAGACAGCACTGAAGTAAGATGACCCGAGATCCTAAGGAGATGACTCTCCTTTACTCTGCATTCTCTGTTGAAGCTTTCTCATTCCCTGTTCAAAGAGGAAAAAAAACACAAACCTGAACCTGATCTTTTGCCCACATTTTCCCTATAGTTAGAAGTCTCTTTTCCCAAGAGAGCCTGCAGGGATTCCCTGGGGACTCAGAAGAGGGTTTCCAGGTGCTGTTTGTCCACCAGAATAAGATGAAGAGAAAGATAGTGGGGAAAGTTATCAAAGGGGTTAAAAAAGAAGAATCTCTGTCCTTTGTGGCCTCAAGGAAATGCTAACACCATGTGATGAGATGATCTTGAACTGACCTACCTGTTGCTGAATGGGCAAATCACTGCATGCACCAGGCTCCTTTCTTTGGAAACATAGTGAAATACTGAATTTTGTCTCAGTGTTTATAACACATCAGCAATGCATGATCCTAGTGGCAGGGGAGGGGAGAATGTTCACAGTTTGACAATCTATTGTTAAGCAAAAAGCCTGGTGGTTTTAGCAGGAATTCTGCTAAGTCAGTTGAGCAAGAATGCCCCTTGATACCCTATCAAGTTCCTCATCCACCCACCTTTGACACCTAACCAATTCCTCTTAGTAACCTTCCATCCTATCCCTCACCCTGCCTGTAGGCTATAAATCCCCAGCTGCCCCTGCTGGATTCAAAGTTGAGTTCAATCTCTCTCCCTTATTGCAATAGTCTTGAATAAAGTCTTCTTTGACATTTTTAACAAGTGTCCAGTGTAATTTCTCTTCAGCATTACTCGAAATGTGGATCATCTTCCAGCAGCATCAGTATCACCTGGGAGCTTGTCAGAAATGCAGAATCTCAGGACCCACTCCAGACCTGCTGAATCAGAATCTCTACCTTAACAGGATCCCCAGGTAGTTTGTATGGACACTAAAGTTCAAAAAGCACTGTTTTTGTCAACACAGCCCCAATTCCTTCAATATTTGTGGGCCCTTAATTCTATACTTTCAGAGTACTCCCCTTAGGGCCTACCACTCACAGCCAGCTGACAAAACTCACTGCCTTGTGCCTTGCCTCATTTTAACTCATCCTTTCAACCTCTTCACTCACTCTCCCCTGGGTTTCACCTCCCATGAGCTCTGCCTCCAGCATGAGTTCCGCTCAATCATTCCACTCTCTCTGGTTGCACAGGTCTGGGGTGGGATGATTCTTTGAATTTTGAGGATGGTTCAGGGGACCAGGGTAAGAGGCCCTGACTAAGGTCTAAACCTGGGATGGCATTCAAGGCCATCAGACCTTTAACACTTCCATGATTAACTTCTTGTTAGTGTATATCCTCAGCCAGTGTCTTTCCCTGCTCTTCCTTGAGTCCCCCTTCTGTTATACTATGGGGAACTAGGATAGGGACTAGGTTGGTGGGACTGGTTTTGCCAGGCATGTAACACTGATAATAATTAGATCTAATAAAGCTAGATATGCGGAAGAAACCAGACTATCCATTTAGGGCCAAGATGCCAAGTGAGCCTAGGAAGTTGCCAGGACATACTTAAACAAGAGAATTAGTCATTATTTATCTGTTTATCTGAAATGCAAAGTTAACTGGGTGTCTTATATTTTATCTGGCAACTCTAGCCTGGCTCTATCTGGAAACTTTTCAGGGCTCATGAGTACGGGATCTATATGTCATAAGAAGGTAAGATTACTGGAAGAAACCTCCGGTTACTCTCTCCTAACTGGGGACAGATATTTAACTGGCAGGTTCACCCATTTTACCACTCCTCCCATTTCTTAAGTCAGTGGGACTTATGGAGACAGGAGAGAGAAGTCTGGATTTGGAGAGTATTGTGAAATACCACAATAAGGAGAAGGATATTTTAATTTATATACAGCTCTTTAAAATACCCTCTTTTAAGCCAATCTTGAGATGTTTCATTGGCTGCTCAGGAGATATCATGAAAGTATTCTAAGATTTGGCAAACCAGATTCCTGATATTTCTTTCTTATGTTTTTCTTTGGACTCCAAGGAGGTTGTGGATATATGTTAGTGACAAAATCATCATCTTTTCCCCTTTCTACACCCCACTCTACCACCTACCCCTCGTCCTTACCTGGTCAAAGAAAATGGCCCTCTCCTCCAAGCCAAGTCATTACTTTTACCTCCCTCCGGGTTCTATTCCTATTCAGTCTAATGCAATAGTTGTGTGTGACTGATGAATTTCCATTGCTTACACTGTGAGCTCTCTGAAGGCAGGGATGTGAAGCCTGGAGTACCCTGACCCCTGTCCTGCACATAGAAAGCCCTCCACAAATGTTTATTGAATGAGTTCTGTGTAGCTTTCTCCTGAGCTGAACTCTGACTTGACTTTACTAGACTGTGATTGGAACTGAAAATGAAATGGCATCAGTTTGTCCCAGAATCCCTGCCAGGACTTGCAGTGACAAAAACTACTAACACTCTTTATGTTACTTTTACTTTTCAGTGCACTCTCAAAAGATTTTCTTTGGCCTCTTATTGTACTGGTCCTTTTGAATGGATGCAAGCCCTTCCATGCCTTTTTATAATCCACTGCAACCATATGCTACACTTTAGCCACTTTCTTATTTGGAACTAGGAATGGCCCCCAGGAGGTGGGGCCTCCAACCTCTCAGGCAGGAAAGAAAAAAAGGCCTTTTCTAACTCTTTTATCAGACTTGTGGAAACCCAGGGTGAGAGTACCACCAATCATAGCCAGCTGCATGACCCCAGACCAGTTCAGAATGAGAAGCCTACTGAAAGGAGGCTTTAGTGGGTAAAAGTAGAAGCACACAGAAAATGCCACACTCATTCCTGCTAAGGTTCCAGGTCCAGCTGAGGGCCCATAACCCAGTGAGAGTCTCCAATGATCCCTGAAGGTATTCCCAAGCCAGTCTATCCAGACCTCATGCTCTCCAAATCACATAATCCATCATGCCTAGGTGGGTTGCGTTCTCTTCCTTCTGAGAACAGGGCACAGGTTAAGAGGTCCTGAGGAGAGAAGGATTCTGCCTATAACATCCACCAACCTCACTCTACTCCCAGTGTCTTTTCAGAAATCTACTTACATTCATCATGGCAGCATTGAAAAAGCAGCATCCTTTCGGCAGTGAACACAGACAGATTTGCTGCCCTGTGTCCACCTCCTGTCATTCAGATGCTGTCAGTCACAGTCCCCTAAACAACTTCCCTAAGAGACAGCAAAGGCCCTAGACAAGGCCAATCATAATTCCCCCAGGCCCCTGCAACGGTGATCCAAGGAGAGATTGTGTGACCCCAGGTGGGCTGCCCAGAGTTCTTCTCTAGCACTGATTCACAGGCATTACATAAAAACAGGCTCTCTCCTGTTAGTGGGGTGGCTGAATAAGGAGGAGGAGAATCTACAGAGAAAAGCCAAATAAAGAAAAAAAAGATAAGAAATGAGGAGACATACATAAATCTTGTTGCCAAGGTGCTCTGAATCCTTTAGTTCTTCCTTTGATCTTGAGAACCACTCCACTCTCTGTTCGCTCTTTTGCTTAAGCTAGTTGAATTTAGGTTTTTATGGCTTGCAACAAAAAAAGTCATGATTAGTACACTCCCTGCTTTCCTTCCAACTTAGGTAGACACTTGAGGAAACATGGCCCCCTCTGAATCATTTCAGGATGAAGGAGGAGTCAGAATAAAAGGAAGAAGAATGTAAGAAACTGTAGACTCTCACATAATGTCTCTAGAGTACGGCTGCGGCTGGCTGAGGAAAGCTGTCCTGAATGATAAAACAAATAATAACCCCAAAAACAATAACAGCTAACGTTTTTGAGCACCCCTGACCATGGCCACAGTCATTGCCATGGAGAAGTGACCCTATCCCCCAGGTAAAAGCTGATTGTTGGAACATGGGCAAAGCTTTGACGAAACTGAGTCAAATATCAAAGAAGAGTTAAACTGAAACATCAGGCAGCACTGGGTACTAGGCTGTCATTTTAGGGTGTTACAATGGACCAAATGAAAGCAGATGAGTTATCCAAGAACTGCAAGGAAAGAAGAATGAAGCAGGCACTGCCTTACAGAGAGTCAGAGGGAAGACAGGAAGGGACTCCTGACCCCCTCTCCCCAGTGTCCACTTACCACCACCCGTTTATGCCCTGCAATTGAGGTAGATGATATTCTCCTATACCTGCTTAACAACCTTCCTGTCTGATTTGAAACACTCAATTTGTTTTCTGACCTGGTATAGTAGTATAAAGATATTACTATTTTAACAGTTGGCACCTGTGATTTTATTCTACTCTTGTATTTGTTTCCTTTTTAGAAGAAACCATCTTTATTAAAAATCATACTTTGCTAGTCTGCTTTGGGGTGGAGAAAGTGAGATCCCAAACCTGCCTTATAAGGAGAAGAAGAAATAAAAAGGTAAACTTCGCTGCAAAAGAAAGAATCCAGGATATTGGAGGTAGGCCAAGAGATGAGAGAGAGAGGACCAGACATGGTAGAAAGCTGGAGCCTGCAGAGTAACGCCGCCAGTGAGAAGTTTCCTGTGGCGGAGTGGCCAAGGAAGTTTTAAGAACACAGTGTCAAATCTACACTTTTAATTTTTTGCGTTTAAAACGTAAACATCTCCAGGGGGCCCAGGCTCAATCCCTGATCAGGGAACTAGATCCCACATGCATGTCACAACTAAGAGTTCACATGCCACAACTAAGAAGTCCGCATGCTGCAAGTAAAAAAAAAAGATCCTGCGTGCTGCAACCAAGACCCAGTGCGGCCAAAATAAATAAATAAATAAATACTTTTTTAAAAAACATGTAAACATCTCTCTATCTTCAATCTTTAATAAAGTCTGACAACACATGTGGGTGGGCAAAAAAAAGGAAACAGGCTGAGTACCACAGAATGGTTATGAGCAGAGAGGATGGTGGCAAGAGATGAAAGGGCATGAGTTCATCAGCAACAGAAACCTAGACCAGGAAACAAGAAGATAACCACCACCCCCAACCAGCTATTCACAGAAATTTTAGAAAGAACAATGGTTTTTTCATAGGATGTGGAATAGATGTCTTCAGACAATTAATCTAAAACCCCAGGTTTCCAAAGCCCTGTGCCTGTGCCTCTATTCCTGACTTGAACACTAGACTGTGTGTTCACACACCTGTGGACTCACAAACTTTAGCTCTTTGAGGGCAACGTCACGTCTAACTCATCCTAGTGCCTGGCACAATGCCTGCAATGCAGTTTTTAAATTGATAATAAACTTCATTTTTGGAACAGTTTTAGATTTACAGAAAAACTGCAAAGATAGTATAGAGTCTCCATAAACCTCACAGCTTCCCCTATTAACATCTTCCATTAGTATGATACATTTATCGCAATTAATGAACCAATATTCATGCATTATTATTAACTAAAGTCCATATTTTATTCAGATTACCTTCATTTTTACCTAATATCCTTATACTGTTCCAGGACCCCATCCAGGATACCATGTTACACTTAGTCACCATGTCTCTTTAGGCTCCTCTTGACAGTGACAGTTTCTCAGAATTTCCTTGTGTTTGATGACTTCAACAGCTTTGAGGAGTGCTGGTAAGGTGTTTTGTAGAATGCCCCACATTTGCAATTTGTCTGATGTTTCTCTCATGAGTAGACAAGGATTATGGGTTTGGGGGAGGAAGACCTCAGAGGTAAAATGACGTTGTCATCACATCATATCAAGCACAGAACCTGAGTCATCACTGTTGATTTTGACTTTAACCATCTGACTGAGGTTTTGTTTGTCAGCTTTCTCATTGCAAAGTTACTCTCTCCACCCACCCCACTCCATCTTTTCCATACTTTGCTCTTAGGAAGAAGTCATAATGCAAAGCCCCACACTATGAGAATCAAGAGTTATACTTCACCGACTTGAAGGCACATTATCTACATAAATTATTTTGATTTCTTTTGCATAGGATATTTGTGTATTCTCCCCACCACCACCATTTATTTATTTGTTCAGTCATTTATTTGTATCAGTATGAACACATGGATATTAGTTTTATACCTTAGGTTGTAATCCAATACTATTTTGCTTTGGGTCTTTTGATCAAATTGTTCCAGCTTTGGCCATTGGAAGCTCTTTCAGCTGGCTTCTATGCTCCTTTGGCATATCCCCATCACTGTGGGAGTTTTGTTTGTTTGTTTAGCACTTTCTTACTCTCGAGCACTACAGGATGCTCCAGGCTCATCTGGTATATTTCCTGCCCCAGTGTTTTTTTTCTGTCCCAGTCTTAGAATCCAAGAAGAACCGGTTTCTTGTATTGGAGAATGGTATTAGAAACCATGATATGGGTACCAGGTATATACTCACTACTGGGGTACTGTCACTGCTAGGCCCTCTCAGCTGAGCAAGCAATGAAATATATGTGTGTCTACTAACTCAGATACACACATATCTCTATAAATATATCTATATGTGACCACCCATATCTATATTAAGCTAAACATGAGTTCATACTGATATCTCCAATTCTAGTCCATCACCATGTGGATCATTCTAGCCTCCTCCTCTTGTTTACCTGTAAACTTCCACTCCAATATCAAGAAACCTGGCTCCCTCTACTTGCCATCCATTTACTTAATTGCTCAATTCCAGTATAGATGTATAGCATTATCAAGATTATTAACCCATGCTCCCATGAGGTACAATTATCATTTTAAACAAACTTATGTCTAATTTATCAATCTTTTTCATGAATCAATTTTTTCATTTTTGGTGGTGTATCTAAAAACTCATTGCCAAATCAAAGGTCACCTATCTTCTAGAAGCTTTACAGTTTTGTGGTTTACACTTAAGTCTGTGATCCATTTTTTAGTTAATTTTTGGGAATGGTGCAAGGTCTGTGTCCAGTTGGCATTTTATTTGTCTTTCTTTTTTGATTTTCTTTTGCATATAGACGTCTGATAGATCCAGCATCATTTGTTGAAAGGACTAGCCTTTTCCATTAAGTTGCCTTTCCTCCTCTGTCAAAGATTAGTTAACTATATTTATGTATGTCTATTTCCAGGCTCTCTGTTCTATTCCATTGATCTATTTGTCTTTTTTTTTTTGCCAAACCACACTATCTTGCTTAATGTAGCTTTATAGTAAGTCTTGAAGTTGGGTTGTGTCAGTCCTCCAACTTTGTTCTTCTCTTTTAATATTGTGTTAGCTATTCTAGGTCTTGTGCCCCTTCATACAAACTTTAGAATCAGTTAGTTGATATCCATAAAATAACTTGCTGAGATTTCGATAGGAATTTCATTGAATCTATAGATCAAGTAGGAAAGAATTGACATCTTAACTATATTGAGTCTTTCAATCCATGAACAAGAAATATCTCTCCATTCATTTAGATCTTTGATTTCTTACATCAGAGTTTTATAGTTTTCCATATACAGTTTCTATGTATATTTATTAGATTTATACATAAGTGTTTCATTTGGGGGGTCTTATTGTATATGTTATTTTTTCATTGCAAATTCCAGTTGTTCATTTCCATATATAAGAAAACATTGACTTTTGTATATTACCTTGTTTGCTGTGACCTTGCTAGATCACTTATTAGTTAAAGAGTTTTTTGTATATTTTTTGTGATTTTTCTAGATAGACAATCATGTTACCTGAAAACAGTTTTATTTTTTCCTTCCCTATCTGTATATATTTTGTTTCCTTATTGCACTACCAAGGACTTCCAATAAAATGATGAATAGGGATGGTGAATGTGACTGTTAATTTTTTGTGTTAACTTGACTGGTCATGGGGTGCCCAGATTAAACATTATTTCTGGTTGTGCTTGTGAAGGGTGTTTCCAGATGAGATTAGTATCTGAATCAGTGGACTCAGTGAAGCTGATTTCCCTCCCCAATGTGGGTGGGCATCATCTAATCTATTGAGGGCCTGAATAGAACAAAAGTCAAGGGAAGGAAGATTTCACCTTTTTCCCTGCCTCGCTGGTAGAGCTAGGACATCTCATCTCATCTTCTCTGGCCCTCAGACTGGGATTTACACCCTGAGTTCCCCCAGTTCTCAGGCCTTTGGACTCAGACTAAATTACACCACCAGCTTTTCTGGGTCTCCAACTACAGACAGCAGATTGTGGGACTTCTCAGCCTCCATAATTATATGAGCCAAATCCTCACAGTAAATCTCTTTTTAGATATATACATATCATGCTGGTTCTATTTCTCTGGGAAACCTTGACTATTAGGGCGAGAAAGGACATCCTTGCCTTATTCCCAAACTTAGGGGGAAAGCATTCATTTTCTCACTATTAAGTATGATGTAGGTTTTGGTAAATATTCTTTATCAAGTGGAGGAATTTCCCCCCTGTTCCTAGTTTGCTGAGATTTTTATCCTACAGAGATGCATTACTAGATTCCCCCTTCACGGGATGACTTGTTGCCCAGCTATCAGCTCCATCAAGGTATGCCTCAGCTGCAGACAGCCACCTTGCCCAAGGGAACATTCTTCCTGGGGTAGCCCACATTCAGTGACTGATAAGGGGTGTGTTGAAAAGGCACAGCCATTTCAGCCCAATGATGGTCAACTCTGATGAAAAACATATGCTCAGAGCTCCCCATGGAGTCAGGGAAAGCTGTGCCTGGCCTGTATCACAGTTCAACTTCTCCCTCTGCCTAATCCTGCTTCTTCCTCCTCCCTTCCACAGATCTTAATTTCTAATAAACATCCTGCACACTAATTCTACCTTGATCCCTATGTCCAACAACTCAACCTGTGACTCTCCTTACATAGCAAAATGATTTTCCATGCTATTTCATAAAAGACAGTGAAATTGTTTTCCCTACCAGACCATCAGCTTCACAAAAAAACTTCCGGAGTAGAGGTAGAACAATAGGAAAGAATTTCTCTCCCCATTTGGTTATCACTTGAGAGTGCTAAATTTTAATGCTTGGCTGCAGGGTCTGTAGGCATTTATCACTGTCACTCAACAGAGACTCTCCCAAAGCTCCTTGTTCACACTGCAGGATAATGCAGCCACATTAACAGAGATGCTTGGACTCTGAAAAGGCCTGGCTTCTACTCCAAGAAAAAAGAAAAATCCAAGTGGGCAGATGTTACAAGCAGAAAATCTTCTCCACTGCAGAAAACACCAGACACAAAGCCAAAGAGTTCATCAAAGGGGTTACAAAGATGAAAACTCAATTTGGAGTCAGAGGGTTGTCACTAATGACTCTAGCTCAGGATCACATGAAACAGAGCATTACCACTTGGAACAGCATCTGTCATATAAGAGTAGATGTTCAATAAATATTTGCTGAATGAATTAATGAACACTTATTTGGAATTAGGAGAACTGACTCTTGGTCTCAGCTTTGGACACTCAGTATATGACTAAAGGCCAACTCTAAAACTGTGATAAGGCTATGTTTCATTTCCACATATCCAACTTCCAAGCAACCCATGTGTTAATACTTTATTGATTTAACTCCGTAAATAAGAGCTTTTTTGTATCTGTACATGGTTGGCTATTTCACAGTAGCACTGCTGGCCAGATGCCTCCCCATTTTTGAAGGTAAAGCAATGTTTGTGCAATTATATGACTATTTTATTGCATTTCTCCCTTATTAGGTTACAAAAATGAGCAGAGAAAGGAGAAATGAAAGTGCTGATACCTGTGATAAGAAGCAGAGGTCTCATTAACTCAACGCAATTGAGGCAAAGAGAGAAATCATTAGGCCTGTGGAAAGTGATGTCATTAGCCTCAATCAGATGCTCATAGACTGCAAGCTGGTCAACCTTCTGAAGTGAAAGAAGAAAGTGAAAGAACATATATGAAATGTATGAGTCATCAAGGACGATGCCTAAAAGGCAAAGTGTGATTAGGAATGTCAGTATGTTTTTCAGCTCTCTGGTAACAGAACCCCCATGAAATCTTGTTTAAGTTTTACACATTTCACTTGCCACAAGTTTTCAAGAGAACATTGTGTACAAAATCAGGGGAATGCTGAAATTAATGCATGGACTTTCACTCTTATAGAGTTGTTGTATATCTCACATTAGATAATAAAATCTGTGATTGTAATACCAGTCTGCAGTATTTAGATATATCTTGTCATTTTTGTAAGTGCGAATATATTGGTCATTTTGTTGGCCAAATACCAATAGATACAGATAGATAGGTCAGGTATAGGTACAGGTATAGGTATGGGTGTGAGTGTGGGTGTGGGTACAGGTATGGATATTATGTACCCAGGCACCTTAGCATACTCCTTTTTCCAGAGTTCGGTCTATGAGAAAGGGTGTTAAAAAAAAAAAAAAAAAAAAGAGAGGAAAGTCTCAGAGGGACAACAGGATAGTGAAGAGAGAAAGGAGGAAGGGAGACTCCTAGACCCAATTTCCAGGACTTCCCCTGATGTTAACCATCTATCTTTCTTCAGAGCTAGATTACCCGACTCACTCTGCTTCTCTTTTACCTCCAGGCCACCATCCCTTCTATTAAGACCTGAACCGAACTATGCTAGGGTCATGTATTTTAATCAGGACTTTGGCTCCCAACTATCCTTCCTGGAGAGATTCAAGCCTGGAAGGTGAAGGAAGCTCAGCCTTTGGCCTGGTCATCTATCAGGTGGAACAATATCTGAGGACAATAGGTAAATGAGGACAGTAGTCTCTTATCACTTCTTAATCAAATAAAATAGTAAAAATGTAGCCATTTCAATATTTTCTTACATAAATACGGAAAAGCCTTATTGTCATTATGCTCTGATATTTCACTGATGACATGAAAGCATTTTGAAAAATGCACAGTAGGCATTTTTCCATTTGCAAATTTAACAGTCATGGTTTTGACGATGTGAAAGAGACCCTGGAGGACTATGACATGTAGCAATTTGTAATTTTGCTAAGGCACTAATTTGAATCATCCCCACTGTGAGCTGGTTTGTAGGGAATTAGTCATTTAGGTAGTGAGTGATCCAGTACCCGCATTTGATGTTAGTTTGTTGCTCACTAGTGCTTTTCATAAATCTGGGCGATTCTTGGAAGTCTCAGGACAAACACCAAGAGTCTACTGTATAGCTCAATACTATTAAGTATTAGAATCATAACATGCAAAAACGCATATTATCTCCCATAATGCAGATAAATCTCACTAGGATGACCACATCTGACTGTCAGAGCCACCTGTTGCCCAGAGTGGTCAAAACCAGGTAACCCACCTCTATTTTACATTCTGCCAGGGCACTGGGCATAGTAATTGGAATAAAAATCTAGCATTAACATGTTTGCATCATATGAACATTGTTAAAAATATTTTGTCCACGAGTATTGAGTACTGGTATGCTTCTCCATCTGTGGTAGACACTGTCACTGCCTCCACCTCTTTCTTGCTAATAGCCCCTCAGTGTTTTCCATGGCAGCATTAAATCCAGTCTCCACTTTATCCACTCCCCTTATGTCTAGGGGCGCCCTACAAATCCAGTTCTGGCTAAAGAGATGTAAGAGGAAGCCATCTGGAGAACTTCTGGAAAACTTTTGCTTTCTTACAAAAGGGACAGCTGTGGCCAAAACCATTATCACCCCCTCTTCCTGCCCTGAATATGGATATGAGGTCTAGAGCTGTGGCAGCCTTCTTGCAACCATGAGGAAATAAGCAGCAGATAAAGGCCAGAAAAACTGCAGTGATGATGGATCCTGACATTTTTGAGCCACTGAGCCAACACTATCAGACTTCTTTGTGTAAGAAAAATAAAACCCTATTCTCTTTAAACTACTGTAAATCAGTATATCTGTTTCTAGTGGCTGAACAAATATAAATACACCACTAATAAAAAAACACAAATTGTGAATACATGATTCCAAAGGCTCTCTAGTCTCATATTCTATGATTGTAGGAATTTAAGAGGCTCTTTGAGTGGTAAGCTCAATCTCAGACCCACTTACTTTACCCTTCTAGCTGGGGCATAGAGCTTCCGTAAGACTCTTCAATTTTTGCCATGCTTTTTTCACTGGGAGTTCATACTCCAAGAGAAAGACTTTTATCTATGCTATGTCATGATATCTCCTTCTATCTGTCTCATCTTTGATGTCACATCTCCATCACCAACGAATTATTTCAGGAAAGAGATGAATCCTTAGGAAGGACTGGCAAAGGCTGTTAGTAGTTTTCTGAATCATACTAGAATCCAGGGCAGCCTGAAGCTTCAGAAAAGGGAACACAATGAGTAAGTATAAAGAAACAGGGCCCCTCCGTAGTTCCTATGATAAGCTTGTGCATGTGCCATGGAATACTAAGCTAAGCAAATGCTTTTCTAGGAGCTCTACCAAGTAGGAAGACATAAAGATGGTGCTTCTGCCTGAAGGGCAATAGAATTTAACTCAATTATACTAACATTTTGAAAGTACCTACTACAGGACAGATCCTATGAGAGGAACCAGGGACATAAAAAGAGATAATGCCAGGGCCAGGCTCTATGATGAGACATGTACTCCTTTCACGGATAAGAGTTCTACATTTTCATTTTTTATCCAGGTAAGGATATAGTAACTTCATCTTCCTTGGAGTTCCAATGTCTCTCTACTTGCATTACTAAGCCAGATGCTGTTTACTGTACCTCATGCAGGGTGGAGCTGGGAGAGGGGGAAAGGTAGGTAGGCTTGTTAACTTACCATTCATCCTCAGCCTATGCCATTCTACAGGCAGGATGCCCAGGCTGGATGTCAACTCTTTACAAATAGCAATTGAAACTGTCAGTTATCTTGATGAGCAGTGCTCCAGTGAAAGAACAGCATAATTGTGGGGTGAAGTGTTAGTGAGCTAATTTTTTTCACCAGCAATAAGAACAAAACAACTTTCTGGGGATAATGTATTTACTGTTATTATTTGGTATATAGCACAGAAATCCCAAATAATACAAGAATGAAAATATCAAATTCCTCAGCTTTTAGGAAAGGCACAGCATACATTCTCTCAGGTTTAAAAAAAAAAGTACAGAGATTCATGGAACCCTATTTCTTTCTTTCTTTATGAAGTTTTCCTCTCTTTTTTTTTTTTTTTTTTTGGCCTGATTTTAAACAGGAAAACTCTGGTACTTAGTTTTTGTTGGGTATTTATATGCTTAAATACAAGGTATCAGGACTATAAGAAGACCCCAGTGTTTAAGCCTCAAGGTGAAGATGATATGAATTTAAATGATCTATGACATTGTCCTCTAACACTCTGGATGGCTCATTATTCAGTGAACAAGAATGTAATTTTTCCATCCCTCCTAGTCTGTAAACCTAAGACCCCAGCAGCCTGCCCACTCCTGACCATCCTTTAAAATCCAATTCAAATATTGAAATCCTCATGGAGGCTTCCCTACCTTCGCCAGCAATGCTAATGTTTCTTTTCTCCAGTTTCATCTCTCTTCTGCCGTCTCTCATCTGGCCCTTCTCAAACTGTCTTCTAATTGTTGTTTACCTTCTGTCTTCCCTCCGGACAGGGACTAAGTTTGTTCACCTTTGCACCCCAGGGCCTTATACAGTTTCTAGCACATAGAATATCCTCAATAAGTTCTTGCTGAATGGGAAAAGAATGAAGGAATGTGGGAAGAGTGGAGCCTCTTGGTGGGTGCTTAGTACTCCGAGAGAAAGGGCTCCAAGGTAGAGCCAAGTGAAGGGCTCTGGCTCCCAGGACCCAGCAGAGGCCAGCAGAGAACTAAGGAGCAAAAGCTAACTCCCCAGAAGAAAGTTCTCCTGAGACTGCCAGTGGGAAAGGCCACATAGCAGGGAGGGAGGACAACCCCAAAGACACCAAAAATCAGGGACATGTCATTGTTAGATGTCATGGGATGCTCATGTAGGACACTGAACCTGGCAGGAATGTATGAGGAGGTTAGGACACATAAGACACCTATAGTGGGTCCAAAATAATTTGGATGGATTGTATTTTGGGGGCAGGGCATCATCTGAAGGTCCATAGCCCTGGCCCCAGCAGGGAATGTCCCTCAGCTGATCTCAAGGTCCTGGGGCTCCAGAGGGAGATGATGGAGAACAAATCTAAACATCTTACAACTGGATCACTAATGGGAAGCTAGGACTTTGGAGAGAGGTAAAGATTAGACAGTCCAAAGGCCACTGAGGCAGAAGTTGAGCAGGCAGAGAAACCCTAAGTAAAAGGCAGCAATAAGGAGAAGGTTCCACTGGTCAGCTCAGGAATTCCAAAAGCACAGGACCTGAGTGGGAGAGGATGACACAGCTGTGTTTTGAAGGAACCAAGACTCTCCCTTGGCCCACTTGAGGCCCAGACAAGCCACACCTGGCAAGACTCTGCCCCTCAGCACTAAATTACATCCTTCCCTTTTAAATTAATGGCAAAAATCTCCCAACTGTCCCAATTATCACCTGATCCAATCAACTGTTTCCTCACTGAACAACACCCCAGTTTACGTCAAAGCTCAATTAGCCAGGAGCAGAGAATTTAAAACAAATAAACCCAAACCACACCCACAGAGCTTTGGTGTTGGATTGCATTTCATAATTGCAAAGTCCTACACTCTTGCTACTCCAAGTGTGGTCAATGGACCAGCACCAGCATCATTACCAAGGAGGTTGCTAAAATGCAGAATCTCAATCCCCACCCCTAGATCTATTGAATCAGAATCTGCACTTAAACAGAAACCCCAGGTGATTTGCATGCCTATTAAATTTGAGAAGCCCTGTTCACCACCTGAGCCCTGACTACATACACCTCTGACCATAATTTGAACTCTTCTACCCCATGAACACCATATGGTCACTATATATTCTAGCCATACCAACGTTTCTGCTTCTCCAATATACCATGCTCATTCTCAACATAGGGTCTCTGTCCTCTCTGTCCTCTCTGTCTGGAACCATGGATGAGTTTTCTTGACATTAGATTTTGAATTAAATATCAGCTCTTCAGAGAGGCCTTCCCCCAGCACTCAATCCAAATGAACTACCTGAGCACTCTCAACTACATTATGCAATGTTACTTCTGTGCATAGTGAGTGCAAGGCTGTTCTCAACCTTGAATAAACATCTGAATCACACGGAGAACTTGTTAAAACACAAATTCCTGTGCCCAATCCTCCAGAGTTTCTGATTCAGCAGGTCTAGGGTGGATCTGAGAATTCTGAGAAGTTGCATTTCTAACAAACTCCTGGGTGACAACAATACTGTTCACCTGACACCACTCTTCTGGGAATCACTGCCACTGTCTCACTAACTGACGGTATTTTCTTCATCACTCCTTTCTGTAGAGTCATCTACACTGCACCGGAGTGTCTGCTCTGTGGGAGTAAGCAGTCTGTATGTTTTGTTCACCCTGTGTCTCCAGTGCATGGTACATAGTAGGTGCTTTTTAATATTTGCTGAATAAAGAATGGATTCATTAGTAGCCAATTTTTTTCATTATGGATTTTGCATCTTTTGTATTTGGCTTACTATAACTTAGCAACAACTTTGCATTCCATTCTGTACATACGTGTAATCAGCCATGAGAGATTTGTATTCATTAGCCATTGTTTAACTTACAAAAATGTAAAACACACAGAGACAATTGAGAGCTCTGTGTTATCTGTGTCTGTTATTGACAGCATTTTTTATGCTGTTGACTTCATTAGTTGGTCTTCTGCTTGAAGACAGAGACTCTATACAATCCCATACCAAGGAAATAGCCCCTTCTTTTCAACAACATGAGCTCAGTGGTATTCTTTAACTTGAATGTAATATCCTCTTTTACACAAACCTGAAAGTGAGAAAATAAGCAATTTGATATATTCATAAATTCATTCTTTCATACCCTGGCCAAGTAACATCTCTCAAAAATCAGAATTAAGTATAATACATCATAAGGTTTAACTGATCATTATGAATACATCTCAGTAATAGGATCCTTTTTTTTTTTTTTGGCTTTTTTTTCCTTCCAGTTTTATTGAGATATAATTGACATACAGCACTGTAGAAGTTTAAGCTGTACAGCATAATGATTTGACTTACATACATCATGAACTGATTACCACAGTAAGTTTAGTGAACATCCATCCTCTCATATAAATGTAAAATTAAAGAAATAGAAAAAAAAGTTTTCCTTGTGATGAGAACTCTTAGGATTTACTCTCTTAACAACTTCCATATACAACGTACAGCAGTGTTCATTATAATTATCATGTTGTACATTATATCCCTAATACTTATCTTATAACTCAAAGTTTGTACCTTTTGACTTCCTTCCAATTCCCCCTCCCCCCACCCCCCATTTCTGGTGACCATAAATCTGATCTCTTTTTCAATGAGTTTGGTTGGTTGGTTGGTTGGTTTTGAAGTATAACTGATATACAACACTATGTTAGTTCCTCTCATACAATGTAATGATTTGGTATTTCTGGACATTTTTAAATTATCACCATGATAAGTCTAGTTATCATCTGTCACTACACAAAGATATTATACAACTACTGACTATACTCTTCCCACTGAACATTTCATACCCATGGCACATTTATTATGCAACTAGAGGTTTATACCTCTTAATCTCCCTCACCTATTTCTCTCTTCCCCGCATCCCCCTTTCCTCTGGCAAACACCTGTTTGCATCTATGACTCTGTTTCTGTTTAGTTATGTTTGTACATTTGTTCTGTTTTTTAGATTCCACAAATAAGTGAAATCATACAGAATTTTCTTTCTCGGTCTGACTTATTTCACTGAGCATTAATACCCTCTATGTCCCATCCATGTTGTCACAAATAGCATGATTTCATTCTTTTTGTGGCTATCATTCCATTTTATATATATATACATTGTATATATACACACACACACACATATACATATATATACACACACAATGTGTATACACACACACACACACACACACACACACACACACACCCCACATCTTCTTTATCCATTCCTTGGCTATTGTAAACAATGCTGCAACAAACATAGGGGTGCATATACTTTTCTAATCAGTGTTTTCATTTTCTTCAAATAAATACCCAGGAGTAGAATTGCTAGATCATATGGTAGTTCCATTTTTAATTTTTCGAGGAGTCTCCATACTGTTTTCCATACTGGCTGCACCAATTTACATTCCCACCAACAGTGCACAAGGGTTCCCTTTCTCCATATTCTTGCCAACACTTATTATTTGTTGCCTTTTGATCTTTTGAGGACAGCCATTCTGACAGGTGTGAGGTGATATCTCATTGTGGTTTTGATTTGCATTTCCCTAATGGTTAGTGATGCCAAGCACCTTTCGTGTGCCTGTTGACAGCCAGGATCCTTTTACTACTAATAAGATTATATTTTGCTAGCAGTCTATTTGAGCTTGCCTCCAAGGAACTTTATCAAGTCACCTATTCCTGAAATTACTGATGGACTCAGCATACTGTCCATTCCTTTGGTCACCCCTCCATATGCAGATCACAAAAAGTCCTGCAGCAGGAATAGCCACATTTATGAATCTAGAGAAAATTGCATTTATCTGCTTCTCCTACCACCGAAACCCGTCATAAACACTGCCACCTCTGCCTCCTCCCCTTCTTGCCCAGTTCCACCTAACAGGCCCTCTGCCCATATCTAACTCTCTCCCTCTGGGCCCACCAGGCTCTGGATCTCATATCCCCTGAGAGTCAGACTTGTTTTCTCCTCAATGCTGAGGCCCCTCTCTATATAATGAGGGGCTGAAATCAAAATCCAGGTTTGCAACCTATGAATCCAGCACTAACCTCACTCTAAAGCTGGCCTTTGGAGGAAGCTTCTGGGGAGGAGTGGGTAGGGGCGTGAGATGGCCTTGCTAATTAGGCCACATTCTTGTCGTCTGGAGTTTAGTGCAAGCCACTATGGCTAAATGTCAAAGTCGAGGAGCCAACTCGTAGAGTGACAAACCCTCCCTGTTAGAATGCTGACAGGCAAGGACAGCAGTGGCTAGGGAGACTGTGACTGTGTCACACTGTGTTCCTGAGCAAAAATGACCAGGGCCCACATTGAAAAGGGCAGGCGTCTTGAGAGACAGGCTTTCCCTGGTTTCACTTGTAAGAGATTATTAAAAGCACTAACATAGATGATAATGAGTCTGAAAAGGATGTTTCATCACAAGTCAATATCTGAGATCTGAATTGAACACAATATCAATTTGATAAAGTCAATTTGAAGATTCTGAAGAGCCAGTTTTGCTTTGTGTCTATATTAATTACAAAACAAATTGGCTTGATTCTAGATTGAATGGACTTATAATGAATATCATTTTTAAATACATTGATTCAGTGTTCAATATAGGAAAAAATTATATATTTTGGTGCAAAGAGCTACAAATGAGTGTTAATTCTGGCTTTTAGTCCATAATTCCTTTTCTAAGTGGGATCTGTTGGCTCATCTAAGACAAGCATTTGATTAACTCTTTGGGTCATTTATTTTTACCCTTTCTTATACTTGCAACAATCCTGTGAAATAGAGCAGATATTATCAGTTATTGTTATCTCATTTTGTGGTTAAGAAATTCAGATTCAGAGAGCTCAAGAGACTTGCCTAAGATTCCACAGCCATGAGTGGTGGAGCTAGGACTCCATTTGCACTGCTCACGGGAAGGCTCTTGAGGAAGAAAAATCTTATCAGGGAATTCAGCTGCTGGCCATCAGCACTATCTTAAACTGGCCTCACTCCTTCGTTTCTTCCACTGGGCAGTGCTCTCTGACCATTTAATTACTGGCCAGTGAGCCTGGGACTCTGCCTGCTTTCATACACAACTCACTCTCAGTTGCTACAACTCATTCGTTTTACTTTCAGCTGCCAGAAAAGATCCTATTGCAACCTCAGTGGTGCTGGTAACTTTAGCTTTCACTGAAAATAATCAAAGCTCTGGTCGTCTGTGTAGAGGGAACAACATTTTAGATCTTAATTGAATATTCTCTACGATGAAATGTTAGTATGTTCATTCATTTGTGATGGAATGATCTTTCTTTTTTTCTCCCCAGCCTGATCCCAGCCTCATCCTCCTTCTAGGGCATGGTACATACTAAGCTTGGGTACCAGAAGAGGAATTTGGTAATATGATTCAAGGTGGAAGAAGATATAGACTCTATTAGCATCATAACAGATGGTGGCCATGCCATGGGGATATCAACACTGGCAACATAAAAGGTCTGGTTTTAGGATCAAAAGCTGCCCCCATCACTACCACCACTCATTCTAGAGTAGAGCTGACTGGAACTGGATGGTTGACAAGTTGCTGCAGAGGCCAAGGAGAAGACACAGGTCCCGGGGAAGAGGAAAAAATGGGGGTGGAGAGATTAGGGATGGGAGG
The DNA here is from genome assembly GCF_965194805.1 of Balaenoptera borealis. NCBI lineage: Eukaryota > Metazoa > Chordata > Mammalia > Artiodactyla > Balaenopteridae > Balaenoptera > Balaenoptera borealis. The sequence goes on along the minus strand of NW_028123094.1, from coordinate 185,412 downwards.
AAGAAGAGAGAGAGGGTACAAAGAGAATGGTTGGGGACTGGATATGTGGGGCACCCCCAAAAGCCAGGTTTGAAGAGTCTAAGAGCCCTGAGAGTCTGGGAGTTGATAGAAGCTGAAGACAAAAAGAGAGCCGCTCTGAAAGCTGCTTCTACCTATGGTCTCAGTTCAACCTGAAGATAAAGGATCATTTGGAGTATTCTTTTGGACTCTTTGTGCTTGATTCCCAAGTATTAACTGTTCAATAACGGACTGGACCACCATTGCCTTCCACAGATGGGGTTATAGATCCAGTCATGATACAAATATTTACTGAGCATCAATGTGAACTAGGTACTGTGACAGGAATGTGAAGATGAATAATAATACATGGGTTTTCCTCAAGAAACACAGTCCCAGGGACTCTTTGAGGATAACGACCATAGCCATTTAAATTTTCTAATGAATATGTTATTATTCTTTCAGAAAATTTTCAATAAACATACCAAGTTTTCATCAATAAATATCCATGGCTGCTGCGGGTCAAACCATAAATTAGAAACATAAACATGAAACTTAGAGCAAAACTTTTGAAAACCATGACCTCTTTCCCTTCTGAGCATTGAATAATAAGTAATATTTAGATAGCATTTGTCACACACCTCATTTCTCTTATTTTGTATTCAAAATAGTATGAATACCTATGAAGTATAATATCTATAAATTCATAAGTGAATTCATGAGTACTTAGATTTGTCATTTATATCTATATCTACTTCGTAATATCTGTTAAGTAGATATTACTACTACTCTCCCCATTTCACAGAAGAAGAAACTGAAGATCAGAAAATTTAATAAACGTAAACCCACTTTTTTTTCTTTCTCCTGGACAACCAACACAACCCACTAGGGCACCATCCTTTCTGGAGAGAGCAGCAGCAAACACTAAGACACAATGAAATCTTTGTTTTGATTAGTTTGGACATTCTTATGATGTTCTGGTTTGGCATCCGCTTATTAAATCTTAAGCAATAGGCCATTCTAGTTGTCAATTCAAATCTGTGCACACCAAGTACTTTCTATTATTTTAAACCAGCAACAAAAATCACAAATAGGCACTAACAATACACAAGCAAACTTTGAGAATTTAATGTCACAACTGAATTCAGGTACTTCTTGAGCAAAAAGGTGAACTGAAAACAGGGAATATGAGACTTTCTTGAACCTACATTTTCTTATAATGTTTTGATTTCTTTGTATTCAAGTAAATGAAGATAATTCCAATAAAAACATGATTTTTTGGAATTAGAAGTATTTTTTCTTTTTTAAAAAAACTATTTGTTTTTATTCTTCACAATGATTACTATTAATATAACTTATTAATTGTTCAGTAATGTTCCCTATCAAAGCTACTTGGGATATATTCCTGGAACAAGTATGATTTGAAGCACTGTACTAATTCATATGAGTTTGTCTTCTGCTAAAGATGCTTTCTAAAAGCATAATAAAACACTTTAAAAATCCCATACCTGTGTATACAAAAGAGGTGGGAGAGGGAAAACAAGAACAGCGGATATGAAAAGGGAAGACAGAATAAAAGGGGGAAGGGGGAGAGAAGGTAGGAGTAGTCAGGAGAAGAGAGAAAAGGAAGAAAGGGGGAAAGGAGGGGAAAAAAAAGGGAAGGAGAGAAGGGGCTAAAACAAAGGCTCTCACTTTGGCTCTTGGTCTAATCCTGACCTTTCCTATCCTCACTCCACACAGCCACCACTCACACACACACACAACCACACACATACACTACTTCTTTGACACTTGCCTCAGCCCCACACATCTTGCACAGGATGTAGAAACTGGCAACATCTTGATCATCCAAGCTATTCCTTTCAAGAACACAAAATTATGGCCATAAATACATCAATTGTTTAAAAATTGTTTTTAAATTAAAATTTAAAAGATTCTCAGAATGGAACCATTTTCAAAATCGTTCCATGAAAGATTAATACTTGCGTTGCTTTCTACATTCAGAAATCTACAGTACTTTTTCCTGGCTTTTTTTTTTTTTAACAAATAAAATACACTTGTTGAGTGGACGGATGGATGACACACAGTTAGAATTGATATCCTAAACCATTAAACAGCATAGCCACAACCAGAATTTGCTCTCCATGCTATCTCCTACACACCTACCCACTCTGTCCCCCAACCCCTTGGGAATGTGACTTCAACATCAAAATTTTATCTTTGGGAAATATTTAAATGGTTGTCAAGGAAAACAACATAAAATATTTTAGATTGGGGCTGTTACATAGACACACATGCATGTACTCATATGAAGTGTGCATGCACACAGGTGAACACATGCACACACACACACACATATATACACCAATCCCAAGTATATGAAAGCTATACATGTAGCACTCTCATTCACTGATGTATGAAGGGAAATTTTGAGATTTGGACTGCAGCTTTTGCCTTCTCAATAGAACCATATTATATTCCTGGATGAGCTGTCAAACATCCTGATGATACTGTTTAAAATTCACAATTGGGCATATGTTTCAATTTAATCTGAGAAATAGGAAGGCCCATTCTGGCCAGTGATCTGCTCCTTATCTGTCACTTCCTCCTCCGTTGTCAGTGTTTCTGAAATGCCAGTGCTAAAGGCAAAGCACTCTGATTAGGACGTCAGCCTGCCTTTGAGCAAATACTTCCAACTGCCAGCCTGTGCCTGGAAACTGAAGGCTCCTTAGCTCTAGGCCAGGGTTGGGGAGCCAGTTAGGAAGTCCCTGACAGTTATAAGAAACTGATATGGAGAGCTGTGCTCCCAAAAGGTGGCCTGACCTATTTAGAAATGTGAGCCAGTATCAAGAGACGCTTTTTGTGGAGGGACATATTCAGGTATCCTCATTCTTTCTAAATCCCCATTTTACACTATAAATAGAAAAGTATTGTTTTATATTCTTAAAGTAAAAAGATAACAAGAAAATAAAATCTGCCATTTCTTTTCTCATTTCAATTTGCATTACATAAATAGAATGGGGATATATCCATGTTGTGAAAGATTCAAACATCCAAAATTACATAATTTAAAACATGAATGATTCCTTCCCCTATTCCTTGACAGGTGCCCTTCATATCATTTTTGCAAGGATTTACTTACATATATGAACACTTTCTTAACACAAAGGGGATTAGACTCTACTCTTCATCCTGTGACTTGCTTTTTTCACTTTAACAACACATCCTAGAGATCATATCATCCCAAGTCTGAACACACGGCTCTATCTCCTTTTTTTCAAGACTTTACTTTTTTAGAGCAGTTTAGGTTTATTAAACAAAATTTAGAGAGAGATACACAGATTTCGCATATAGTCCCTGCCCCTCACACAGAGCCTCCCCACTATCAACATCACTCACTAGAATGGTACATTTTTTACCAAAGATGAATCTACACTGACACATCATTATCACCCAAAATCCATAGCTTACCTTAGGATTCGCTCTCAGTGTTGTACATTCTACAGGTTTGGACAAATGTATAATGATATGTATCCACCACTATAGTATCATGCAGAGTATTTTCACTGCCCTTTAAATCTTCTGTGCTCTGCCTATTCATCTCTCCTCTTCACCCTCTACCCCACAACCACTGATCTTTTCACTGTCTACATAGCTTTGCCTTTTCAAGGATATCATATAGATGGAATCATACAGTATGTGACCTTTTCAGATTGGCTTCTTTCACTTAGTAATAAGCATTTAAGTTTCCTCCATGTCTTTTCATGGATTGATAACTCATTTCTTTTTAGTGCTGAATAGTACTAAATAGTACTATTCAGTTTTAGTGCTGAATAGTTCCATTCTCTGATGTATCACAGTTTATTTACCCATTCACCTACTAAAGGGTACCCTGGTTGTTTCCAAGTTTTGGCAATTACAAATAAAGTTGATATAAACAGGCCTGTGCAGGTTTCTGTGTAGACCTAAGTTTTCAACTCCTTGGGTAAATACCAAGGAACTCGATTGCTGGATTGTATGGTAAGGGTATGTTTAGTCTTGTAAGAAACCATGGAACTGTCTTCCAAAACACAATACCATTTTGCATTCCCACCAGCAATGTATGAGAATTCCTATTGCTCCACATCCTCACCAGCATTTGGTGTCAATGTTCTGGATTGTGGCCATTCTAAGAGGTGTATAATGGTATCTCACTATTGTTTTAATTTGCATTTCCCTGATGGTATAGGATATGGATCATCTTTTCATGTGCTTCTTTGCCATCTGTTTATCTTCTTTGGTGAGGTGTCTGTTAAAGTCTTTGGTCCATTTTTTAATTGGGTTGTTTGTTTTACATTATTGAATTTTAAGAGTTCTGTGTATATGTTGGATAACAGTCCATTATCAGATTTGTCTTTTGCAAATATTTTCTCCCAGTCTGTGGCTTATCTTCTAGTTCTCTTGATAGTTACTGTTTTCCACAGAGCAGAAGTTTTTAATTTTAATGAAGTCCAGCTTACCAATTATTTCTTTCATGGATCGTGTCTTGAGTGTTGTTTCTAAAAAGGCATTACCCAAGGCCATCTGAGTTTTTGCCTGTGTTATCTGCTAGGAGTTTTATAGGTTTGCTTTTTACCTTTAGGTCTATGTTCCATTATTAGTTCATTTTTGTGAAGGATGTAAGTTCTGTGTATAATTTTTTTTTTTTTTTGGCATATGGATATTCAGTTGTTCCAGAACCATTTGTTGAAGAGACTATCTTTACTCCACTGAATTGCCTTCGCTCCTTCTTCAAAGATTGACTATATTTACGGGGATCTATTTCTTTATTCTGTTCCATTGCCTATTATTTCACCTTAACACACTGTCTTGATTACTAAAGTCTTGAAGTCAAGTTGTGTCAGTCCTTCAACTTTGTTTTTCTCCATCAATACTGTGTTTGCTATTTTGGATCTTGTGCCTCTCTATATACATTTTGGAATCAGTTCATCAATATCCACAAAATAACTTGCTGAGATTTTGATTCGGGTTGCATTGAATCTATAGATCAAGTTGGGAAGAACTGCCATATTGACAACATTGAGTCTTCCTATCCATGAACATGGACTATCTCTCCATTTATTTAGTTCTTTGATTTTGTAAGAGTTTTGTAGTTCCCTCATATAGATCTTCTACATGTTTTGTTAGATTTATACCTAAGTATTTCACTTTTGGGGAATGCTAATAAAAATGGTATTGTTTTTAATTTCAAATCTTACTTGTTCATTGTTGGTATACAGGAAAGCAATTGCCTTCTGTATATTAACCTTGTATTCTGCAACCTTGCTAAAATCACACATTAGTTCCAAGAGAGTTTTTGTTGATTCTTTTAATTCTTCAGATTTTCTATGTAGATGATCATGTCATCTTCAAACAAAACTAGTTTCTATGTCTTCCTTCTTCATCTGTATACTTTTTATTTCATTTTGTTTTCTTGCATTATTGCATTAGCAAGGACTTGCAGTATGATGTTGAAAAGAAGTATTGAGAGAGGACATCTTTGCCTTGTACCTGATATTAGTGGGAAAGCTTTAAGTTTCTCACCATTTAGTATGATGTTATCTGTAGGTTTTTTGTAGATATTCCTTATCAAGTTGAGAAAGTGCCCCTCTATCCATAGTTTACTGAGAATTTTTACCATGAATGGGTGCTGGATTTTGTCAAATGCTTTTTCTGCATCTACTGACATGACCATGTCATTTTTCTTTTTTAGCCTGTTGATGTGATTGGATTATACTAATTGATTTTCAAATGTTGAACCAGCTTTGCATACCTAGGATAAATCCCACTTGGTCATGGTATATAATGTTTTATACTTTTTTGGATTCAATTTGCTAATATTTTATTGAGGTTTTTGCTTTTATATTCATGAGGGATATTGGTCTTCAGTTTTCTTTTCTTGTAATATCTTTGCATGGTTTTGGTATTTGCATAATGCTGGCTTCATAGAATAAGTTAGGAAGTATACCTTCTGCTTCTATCGCTGAAAGACTGTAGAGAATTAGTATAATTTCTTCCTTAAATGTTTGGTAGAATTCACCAGTGAACCCATCTGTCCCTGGTGCTTTCTGTTTTGGAAGGGTATTAATTATTGATTCAATTTTTTAAACAGATACAGGCCTATTCAGATCATCTATTTCTTCTCGAGTAAGTTTTGGCAGATTGTGTCTTTCAAGGAATTGGTCCATTTCACTAGGTAATCAAATTTGTGTCCACAGAGTTGTCCATAGTATTCTTTTTTATCCTTTTAGTTTCCATAGGATCTGTAATGATGTCCCCTCTTTCATTTCTGATACTAGAAATTTGTGTCCTGTCTTTTTTTTCTTAGTTAGCATGGCTAGAGGCTTACTGATTTTATTGACCTTTTCAAAGAAACAGTTTTTGGTTTCATTTTCTCTATTGATTCACTGTTTTCAATTTCTTTGCTCTAATTCTTATTATCTCTTTTCTTCTGCTTACCTTGGATTTAATTTGCCCTCTTTTGCTAGTTCCCTAAGGTGGAGATACCTCATTCTTTTTAATGGCTGCATATTATTACATAGAAAAGGTGTACGATAATTTATTAATTACTAACATTTATGCTGTCTCCAATTTTTTGCTATTATAAGCAATGCTGAAATGAGCTTTCTTACATATAGATCTTTACACATGTGCTTAGGTGTTTGGGGTGAAAAATCTTCTAGAAATCGAATACGGAGTCAAAGAGTGTGTGAATTTTAAAGTTTGATTAATACTAACCAAGTGCCTTCCAAATAGACTTGAACAATTCATATTTCTACAAACAGTATATCAGAAAATGTATTTCACTGCATTGTTGGAGAAATCTGGTATTACCAAGTTTTTTGATGTTTTATATTCTAAAGGATGAATATTTTTATCTTATTTTTATTTTCCTAATTACAATTTGGATGAGTTTATTTTCATAAATGTTTTGCATATTAGGTTTTTCTTCTTTTGTGAATTGCCTAATTTTTTTCTGCACACTTTTACTGAGGTGTTTGCCATTTATAGTTACTGATTTGTAGGAGCTCATGTTTGGATATTAATAAAATTCCTGTTATTTATGTTGAAAATATTTTATATCAGTCTGTCCTCTCAGAACAAAATCTTAATTTCAACATAATCTTTGTTAATTTGTCTTTGATAGGCTTAGTTTTTTACTTGAGGTCATCAATTTTTTTTTTTTTTGGTTATGTAAGATGTTTGCATTAGGGGAATCTGGGAGAAAGATATACAAAAACTCTCTGGACTATCTTTGCACTTCTATGTAAATCTAAAATTATTTTCAAATATTTTTTTTACTTCCCAATATGGTAGCTTTACAGCTTTGTTTGCTTGCATGGTTTGTGGTAGTGGTGGTTTTTGCATCTAGTTCATTAATACACTTGGAATTTATTTTTGTGTATAATACACAAAATATGACATAATCTAGATGTCTGTCTAGATTTTTTTCTGAATGAAGAGACTGTGATCCCAACATCATTTATTAAATGGTCTGTTATTTTTCTATTGATTAAATACTTCATCACAAACTGAATTCCCATATTTACCTAAGTCTGTTTCTGAATTCTGCCTCATTCTATTCTTCACTTTATCTATTTGTAAATTAATACCCACACTTTTAAAACTACTATAGCTTCACAATATGTTTTACATCATTTTTGGCTATTTTTTCTTGGTATACCCACTGTTCCTCTTATACAAACTTTAGCGTCCCTTTGTCCAATTCAAGCAAATTGGTCTTATCCGAAATTTATTTTTTAAAAAAGGAAAATAAATTACCTTTACAAACTGTTATCATGTCATCTTATATAATGAAACTTCCATTAAAACTTCCATCAAAGAGCTTCCCACTTGGCAACCACACAGAGGTGCTGGGAAGGTGGTATGTCCAGAGAAGTCATGGAAGCTCCAAACCCCCTTCCCTATACCTCGTCCTATGTACTTCTTCATCTGGCTCTTCATCTGTATTACTTTGTAGTCTCCTTTATAATAAACTGGTAAATGTAAGTAAATGTTTCCCAGGTACTGTGAGCTATTCTAGTAAATTATCAAGCCCAAGGAAGGGAGCATGGGAACTCCCTTACAGCCAGTTGGTCAAAAGTACAGGAGACTCAGATTTGCAATTGATGTCTGAAGTGGGGGTTGGCCTTGTGGGTCTGAGCCCTTAACCTGTGGGGTCTGTGCTAATTCTGGGTAGTTAGTATTAGACCTGAAATAAATTGTAGGACACCCAGTTGATGTCCACAGAGAATTGGAGAATAGCTTGAAATAGAAAACCCACACATTTGGTGTCAGAGGTGTTTGTGCGAATAGAGGAAAAGCTTTGCTTTAACTCTGACTCGGGTTGTATGATCTCCAGGGCTGACCCCACCTCTGCAGCAGTCCTCACCTGTAGGCATTTTGCTACATTTTCCTCCATCAATGTAATTATATCTGCTTTTTTGTTTTGTTTTTTTTTAAGGTATCCCGGATTGCACTCATCCATGCTTTCCAGGATGATTATAAATTTAAGTTCTTTTCTCATACCATTTCTTATATTTAATGAGGTTTTGGATAGGAGGAGCATAGGTACATATGCTCCTTTCCTATTATCTTGAAACAATCTCTTGGAATTTGTAAAACAAGACACCAAATCATTCATAATCTCTCCACCTCTTACACAGGTGTTTTTATTTTTATCTACTCACTTCTGGTCTTTGTCCACACATATAGTTCCATATTGCTATAATCAAAATGTACTCACAATTTTGCATTCTTCTTTTCCACTTAATATGCCTTAAACATTTTTCCATGTAATCGTCATAATTACCAATTTAACAGCTGCATAATTGTACATTTAGGTGATCTAGTATCATTTGTTTAACCACCCTCTAGTTTTTCACTATTATAGACAAGTGGAAATGAACATTTTCAAACATATACTTTCTTTTCTTCTGATGTATTACTTCCTTAGAATATATACCCAGGAATGGAATTGCAGGTAAGAGGATAGGAATAGTTTTAAGGTTTTAGTGCTGTTGTGTCATATTGTATCTCAAAAGGATTTTACCAATGTACACTTTTTACTATAATTTTATCAGCACTGGACACTATCATTTTTGCTTCAAAAATAAGTATAAGAAGTTACCTTGTTTTTTGTTTTCTGTTTTGTTTTTTGTTTTTATTTATTTTTAGCTGCATTGAGTCTTCGTTGCTGTGCACAGGCTTTCTCTAGTTGCAGCAAGTGGGGGCTACTCGTCATTGCGGTGCGCAGGCTTCTCATTGCGGTGGCTTCTCTTGCTGCGGAGCACGGGCTCTAGTCGCGTGGGCTTCAGTAGTTGTGGCTCGCAGGCTCTAGAACACAGGCTCAGTAGTTGTGGCACACAGGCCTAGTTGACCCGCAGCATGTGGGATCTTCCCAGACCAGGGCTTGAACCCATGTCCCCTGCACTGGCAGGTGGGTTCTTAACCACTGTGCCACCAGGGAAGTCCCAAGAAGTTACCTTGTTTAAATGATGATTTAGTTTTCTTTTTTTAAGGAATAGACAGATTAAACATTTTCTTAGTTATTGGCTTTCTTCTACAAATTGTTAAATATCTCATTAATCAAATGAGGTATTATTTTATTTCTTATATTTGAATGAGTTTTACATAGTATAAGTATTCATTAAAACCTATCTCATAATAAAGGCAAATATCTCCCCCAATCTGTTGGGTGCCCTTTTTCAATGATAATTTTGACTTTTTCATTATTCTAAAAGTTTTCCATTTCATAATAGTAAATCTATCAATCTTTTCCTTTGTGACTTTTTTCTCTTCAAAATTAAGTAAACCATTATTCATACAAATTCTTCTGGTAAATATTTTAACTTTTTAGATCATATGGAGTTGATTTTGGATGGCTCTTTAGGTATGGACAGATGTCCCCACCCCACCCCAGACACTCTGGACATACATCCTCAAATACAGAATTAAACTCAAGCAGTGCCACTCTGCAAAGGAGGAAGAAAATTTTGTGGTGTCCAGTACAGTAGCCACCCAGCCACATGGCTGCTGAGTGCTTAAATGTGGCTAGTCCAAATTGAGATGTGCTTAAAAAAAGTAAAATACACATCAGATTTTGAAGATCAAGTATGAGAAGAAGAATGTAAGATAGCTCATTAATAATTTTATATTGATTACATATATTGGATTAAATATATTTTATATATTAAAATAATTTCATCAGGGACTTCCCTGGCGGTCCAGTGGTTAAGACTTCACCTTCCAATGTGGAGGGTATGGGTTCGATCCCTGGTGGGGGAGCTAAGATCCCACATGCCTCACAGCCAAAAAACCAAAACAGAAGCAATGTTGTAACAAATTCAATAAAGACTTTAAAAATGGTTCACATCAAAAAAATCTTTAAAATAATTTCATCAGATTGATTTTACTTTTTTAATGTGGCTACTAGAAAATTTTAAGTTGCATATGTGGCTTGCATACATGGCTTGCATTATGCTTCTATTGGACAGCACTACTCTGACAAATACGTTTTCTGTCATAGATCTTGCTAAGAAGCAGAGTTAAGCCCAGAGGATGATGACAACTATTACAGGTCTTTTAAAGGAGAGAATACTTGCGTTACAATTTAATGGACTGAGAAGGGAGAAAACTTTCATTAACCACTGCTGGCATCTTCTGTGTCAAGACTACCCTTGTGCTCATCTTTGAGCAAGATCCCCAGATTGATTCTTTGTTGAAAACTCCTTGGAGGCCCAGAAGAAGGGCAAGGCTACAACAATAGGACCAGCCAAAATTTTAGAACCATACATTTCCAGCTGCTATCCTTGAGTAATTTCTTGAAACACAAACCAGCCTGGAATCCACCTTTCTGCTCTCCCCTAAATTTCTCCCATTCTTCAAGGTCTTCGTATAGCTCCCTCTAATTACTCCACTTCTCACTGACTGCTCTTAATCACCGAGTTCCTGCTCACTTGGTATCTGTAACATGATTTGGCAATTGTGCTTTGGTTATTCTTTCAGGCGACACCAGAATCCAGATGGGGCATTTTGATGCCTGTCATAACACCAGGACAGGTTTTTCTGGTAATAGATATTTTCAGCATACGTGTCTAATAGTGTCCATTCCATTTGCTGGCCTAAATTATCTAAAAATTTAAATTAATGTAATAATAACTCTATATTCCACTAGTATTTTCCCAAACTATTTTCACTCTAATGATTTCACTTAAGCCCAAACAGGATTCAGCTCTAACTGGCCAATTTTATGCCTCTCTGTTCCACAATGTATAATAATATAGGGATAAAGTGAGGGATTCCAATCACTGCTCTTCTACAATGTACACACCACGAGGAGTCTTGACTCAATCATAGAACTGTCCAGAATTAGGCTCTCCCTTTACAGTATTTGCTAGGCTGTCATTATACAATTGCATCTTATGCCATTACTAACTTTTCACCACTTTGCATGGCAGTATGTATTTATATGACAGTAAAAGTGATGAAATAACTAAGTGGACCTTGTAGTAAATGAGCTGTTTCTTTGCTACCATTATGTCTAATTCACCATACATTATTCAGTCTGAAGGCTTTGCAGCATCATAAAGTAGCCAAGATCATTTTTCACCTCATCATCCCATTATCCGTAATGAGATAATATTTGTAAACGTGAAGACTACTCTTTCCAAACATCCCTGGTGAACACTTCTATAGACATTAGTGAAATCTATTAAACATATTTTTTTCTCACAGCAGAAAGAATATGTAGGGGATGCCCACAAAGTCCTTCTAACAACTCTCAAGAGTCAGATTCCTTCCAGAGTATAAATGGGCCCTTCTGGATGATCCTACTGAGGTGGTGACTGACGACCTCACCACAGCTTATTGCATGAGATATTAATGGGCTTCAATTCACACCCAAAGTTTTCAGGAAGAAGGCAAGTCTAAAGTCTAGCTCTATCGTTCAATTTCCTAAGGAATGTCAGTGGATCTAACCAGACTCAGTTTGATTCCTCAGCTCTAATAATTTCTCTATGCACTTTACAGTTTACAAAGGGCTTCCAAACACATTATCCCATTTAATCCACTACATCCTGAAAGGTATTATTATTCACATTTTTCAGATGGGGAAAATGAGTTTCACTGACAATTAGTGATTTATACACGATCACAGATGCAGTTAACAGTAGAGCCAGACCCTTGCCCAGGTCTTCTGAATTCAGAGGCCAGGGGTAAAGAAGTTTAAGGAAACGCTCCAGAGAACAAAATTCCAACATCTGCTTAGCCAGTGGCAATTTGGGGACTTTAGGTAAGTCACCTCACCGAAATGAGCTGGACCAGAAAATCACTACAACTCCACAATACCTTAATATTCTAAGGATTCTAGGAATCTAAATGTAATTCCCACTTTACGTCTGTTCACCCTGGTCCTTGTGCTGGACCCTTGACACAGTTTTCAAAGTTGGAAAGGTTCTTTGGATTTTCTCCCATGTCCAACAGGATTCCAGTACCTCCATTTGACCCAACCCAGACCAAAAAGTTCTATCCAGTCCAAAAAGTCCATTCATACCTAAGAGTTTCTAAGTCTGCATGAAAGGTAGTAGGGGAGGTAGAGCCCTTCCTCTGTTTGGGAATTCCCAGAACCCTGTGGTTAAAACGTAAAGCCAAGTTCATCCTTCCTTATTTCATAAATTGGATTTGAAACAGATTAAAAGTTGTTTCAATAATAATCTTTATTATTATAGATTGAATAAATTATAGAGATTTCAGGAAATACTTGCAGTGTGGGAAGCTCATGCCCTCTTTTGTAAAATAAGCTTAGGACCATGATTCAGGTATCAGATGACATAGGCTGGGTATCTAAGTACATCCACTTCTGTTGAAAAGTGAATGCTCAGGTCAAGATATATGTCTGTCCCTGGTTGATGTGAACATGATACATTTATTTTTTATAGTGTTAAAAATATCTTTTTCTTCAGTTGTCTCCACAAAACTCTAACCAATAATTCATGGAATTTCTTGCCCCCCAAGAGAGATACTATATCACCTTACTAACAAACTCATGAAAAATTTAGGTGATAGATTAAAACCAACTGCAACAGTCTCCCTCTTTATCTCCTCTTTCTCTTTCTCCCTCTCTCTCGCTCTCTCTCTCCAAGCTGAAGAAAAACTTCAGCAGCAAGTCTTGAGTACAGTATACAAAAGAAACAAATTGCTAAGTAATTAATCTACATGTGATAGTTTTTTTTTTTAACATCTTTATTGGAGTCTAATTGCTTTCCAATGGTGTGTTAGTTTCTGCTTTATAACAAAGTAAATCAGTTATACATATACATATGTTCCCATATCTCTTCCCTCTTGCATCTTTTGTTGTCTTCTCTTCCGTAGCACTGGAGGAGCAAGCAAAAACCCAAATGTGCTCAGGATTTTGAGTTGAGTTATCATTTCAGACACTAGCATTAGCATAAAAAAATTTAATTGTATCCATAAAAATGAATATAACCCAGAACTTGAGGGGAAAAATTTTTGAATAATCATTTGGTATGGTCCAATGCCTCTAAGCAAAACAGAATTCAATCTTCCTAAAAGAGATAAATATGTCTCATGTGCCTAGGGATGGAACATCGATCTTCCTATTGCTTAATAATGCAAAGTCTAGAGAGGCAGTATGCTATAGAAAGCATATAGGACTTGCATTTATTAGACACAGGTTCTAGGCCTGGCTACAACCTTTACTAACTGGCTGTATTGCCTTAGGAAAGTCACTTAACCTCTCTGAGACTCATTTTCTTCATCTTCACTACAGAATTTTCATTGCAGATTTTTACTGTAAAGTTCATTACAGTAAAAGAGAGACTTTAAAAAAAGCTCTAGTGAATTAATAGAGCTAGGCATTGAATATCATAGCTAATAACATCATACACAAAAAGAAATATCTAGATTATGAATTAACAAGGAAAAATAAACCTGATTCTGATAAAGCCTCAAGATATAACTACCAGTTTACAGGAAACAGGAGGCAGGGCACCATATTAAACCACACCACAGAGATGCACCAGCAAAATTCAGACTGGGAAAAACTCTATAAGATAGACAGCCCCAGTGTCTTCGATGACATAACAGAAAAAAAGTAGCAAGGAAAAACAAGAAGAGAGAAAAAGAGGAAGAAAATATAGATCAAAAAAGATTTAAAGGACATATAAACATTATGTTGTATAAATTTTATTTGGATTCTGACTAAAACAAACAATTGTGGGGAAAAAGCTGTGGAGCCTCCAGTTTCCAATCAGGGATATAGAGAGCTGGATAGAGCATTGCTCTCACCTGTACAACAGCAACAATCAAAAAAAAAAAAAGGCCAGATGACTGCAAATTTATGACTTTTCTCAAACCCATTAGAGAACTGAGGTATCAGTTCTCTAATGGGTTTGAGAACTGAGGTATCAACTGGTCCAAAATACAAGGAGAGATAGATACCTATAGGGAGCAAAGAGATGTGACCATACCCTTACCTGGGGTAGATGTCACTGGATGGACACTTATGAGAAGAGCTCAACTAAAATAGTTAACATAATATTAGCAAATCAGATAGAGCATTATATATAAAGAATAATATCTCACAACCAAGTTAAGTTTATCCCAGGAATGCTGATTTGAAAAATCAATCAATGTACTTCACCATGCTAACAGAAAAAAAGAAGAAAATAATAATATCTAATGGTAAAAGACTGAATGTACCCACTAAGAACAAGCAGGGATGACCTCTCTCACCACTTCCATTCAACATCATACTGGATGCATCACACTGGATACATTCTAGCCAATACAATAAAACAAGAAAAGGAAGTCAAAGGCTTACAGATTGGAGAGGAAGAAAGAAAATGGTCTCCATTCACTGATGACATGATTGTCTACACAGAAAATTCCAAGGGCATTTTTCACAGAACTAGAACACATAATTTTAAAATTTGTATGGTAACACAAAAGACCCTGAATAGCCAAAACAATCTTCAGAAAGAAGAAAAGAGCTGAAGGTATCATGTGCCCTGACTTCAGACTATACTACAAAGCTACAGTAATCAAAACAGCATGGTACTGGCACAAAAGCATACACATAGATCAATGGAACAAAACTGACAGCCCAGAAATAAACCCACATACTTACGGTCAATTAATCTATGACAAAGAAGTCAAGAATATACAATGGAGAAAAGACAGTCCCTTCAATATGTGGTGCTGGGAAAACTGACCAGCTACATGTAAAAGAATGAAATTAGAACATTCTCTAACACCATACACAAAAATAAACTCACAATGGATTAAAGACCTAAATGTAAGACCAGAAACCATAAAACTCCTAGAAGAAAACATAGGCAGAACACTCTTTAGCATAAATCGTAGCAATATGTTTTTTTTAATCTGTCTCCTAAAGCAAAGGAAATAAAAGCAAAAACAAAGAAATGGGACCCAATTAGACGTAAAAGTTTTGCACAGCAAAGGAAACCATCGACAAAATTAAAACACAACCTACTGAATGGGAGAAAATATTTGCTAATGATATGACCAATAAGGGGTTAATATCCAAAATATATAAATAGCTCATACAACTCAACATCAAAAAAACAAACAATCTGATTTAAAAAATGGGCAGAAGACCTGAACAGACATTTTACCAAAGAAGACATACAGGCACAGGAAAAGGTATTCAACATTGCTAATCATCAGGGAAATGCAAATCACCTCACACCTGGAATGGCTATCATCATAAAGACCACAAATAACAAATAACAAACATTGGTGAGGATGTAGAGAAAAGGAAACCCTCATTCACTGTTGGTAGGAATGTAAACTGGTGCAGCCACTATGGAAAACAGTATGGAGGTTTCTCAAAAAATTAAAACGAGAACTACCATAGGACCCAGAAATTCCAGGCCTGGACATATATCAAAAAAAAAAAAAAAAAAAAAAAAAAAAACACTAATTCTAAGATACCTGTACCCCAATGTTCATAGAAGCATTATTTACAATTGCCAAGGTATGGAGGCAACCTAAGTGTCCATCAATAGATGAATGGTTAAGGAGAAGTGATACACACACACACACACACACACACACACACACACACACACACGAATACTACTCAGCCATAAAAAAGATGGAAATTTTGCCATTTGCAACAACATGGATGGAGTTGGAGGGTGTTATGCTAAGTGAAATAAGTCAGACAGAGAAAGACAAATACCGTATGATACCACTTATATGTAGAATCTAAAAAATAAAACAAACTAGTGAATATGACAAAAAGGAAAAAAGACTCACAGATATAGAGAACAAACTAGCGGTTACCAGTGAAGAGAGGGAAAGGAAGAAGGGCAAGATAGTGGTAGGGGATTAAGAGATACAAACTGTTATGTATATAATAAATAAGCTATAAGTATATATTATACAACACAGGGAAAATAGACATATTACTTTACAATAACTATAAACAGAGTATAACCTTTAAAAATTGCGAATCACTATGTTGTACACCTGTAACTTATATAACATTATATATCAACTATATCTCAATTTTTAAAAGTGAAAAGAAAAAGGAAATCAAAGGCTTACAGATTGGAGAGGAAGAAAGAAAATGGTCTCCATTCGCAGATGACATGATTATCTACATAGAAAACTCCAAAATATATATCAAAAAAATACATCTTAGAACTAGTATGTGAGTTTGGCAAGTTTACCAGATATAAAGTCAATTTTTCTATGACAAATAAGAATTCAAATTTCTTAAAAATTCAATTTACAATAGTACACCAAAAATGAAATTTAGTTTCATATGTGTGAAAGATTTGTACGGTGAAATTTATAAAATACTGAAGGAGGAAACAAAGAAGAACCAAATAATCACATTCGTGGATTGGAAGACTCAGTATTATTAAGATGTCAATTCTTTCCAATATGATCTATATATTCAACACAAAATCACTGGTATACAACAACCCTCTATACTGCTTTTGAAATTCTTCCATAAATCTAAAATTACCTCAAAATAAAATATTTTTAAAATTATAATTGGGACAATTAAGGAATTATCGTTAATTTGTTTTGGGGTGAGATGAAGGTATTAGGGTTATGTTTTTAAAATCCTTACCTCTTAGAGACATAAATTTAAATTTTAAATAATCAGAAAAATCACTAAATGGCAACCCCCATAGAATTACTTGTTTCATGCAAGATTCATGAACGCTAAAATTAGTGAGTGAAACTGTTGTGAGAAACAAGATATATATTGTCTCAAAATATCTCCCCACAAGACACTTACTAAATATAAAGAGAATGATAGTAACTTTACAGTGAAGTAGCCTGGCAAACATCTTAACCAAGTACCTCCTGATATCATGCACAGAGAACGACACAGTACCATTTCTTGTATTCCTGCCCAAAATGCATGTGAGTCCTAATCATTCAGAAGCATTACACAAAACCAAACTGAGGGACATTCTACAAAATGACTGGTCTGTACTCTTTAAAAATGTGGAGATCATGAAAGATAGAGACAGGCTGAATTACTGCTCCAGATTAAAGGAGACAAATGATATGTGAGATCCAAATGCAATAGGCGATCTGGGTTAGACCCTGGATCAGAAAAAAATATTCTCTTTGCTGTAAAGGACATTAATGTGGCAATTGGCAACATTTAAATAGGCTTTCAGGTTGGCTAATAGTGTTGTGTCATTTTAACTTCCTGATTTTGTCCGTGGCTATGTTTTTTAGGAATCACACAATTAAGTATTTGGGGAATGGGGCATCATATCTACAACTTACTCTCAAACAATTCAAGAAGAAAATAATACATACAAATCAATTTTCACTGCAAAGTAAAGGAGCTGTTACAGTGGAGGATTCCTGGACTGAATGTCAATATTATGACATAGTATAAGTGTGTTTCATGTTTGGTAATTGCAATCATTGTTGCTTTTGTTGTGGTCATCCATGTGCAATGCTTGGTGTCAGTCTATTTATCTCTTGTAAAAATAAAATACAGTGTGTGTGTGTGAAAAAAAAAGAAAAGAATACATACATATATAATATATAAACACACATAGAGAATGAAATTATAGATAGAATATTTATTATATATATGATAAAACAAATGTGTTAAAACGTTTACATTTAGGAGACCAATGTGAACTCTTGGTACTATTTTTGTAACTTTTCTAAAAGTCTGAAATTAACCCAAAATGAAAGGTTTTAAAAATTAACAAAAGAGAGGTAATAACAACACCTTGAGTCTGTGGCCTCCCCTATGTCCACCTTCTGTCTATGCCAGAAGAAAACTGACTCTATGTCTATCATTCATAAGACCATCTCAGCCACTGTTTCATTTTCTGTGGTTGATATAACATATTACCACAAAGTTAGTGGCTTAAAACAACACAAATGTATTATCTTATAGTTCTGCAGGTCAGAAGTCCAAAAGGACTGGTACTGGGCTACAACCAAGGTGTCAGCAGAGCTGTAGCCTTCCTTTCTGGAGGCTCTAGAAGATAATCTGCTTCCTTGACTTTTCCAGCGTCTAGAGGCTGTCTGCATTCCTTGGTTCATGGCCCTTACCTCCATCTTCAAAACCAGCAGCATAGCATCTTCAAATCTTTCTCTGACTCCCTTTTCTGTCTTCTTCTTCCACTTCAAAGTACCCTTATGATTTAAAATGAGGCTTACCAGGATAATCCAGAATAATTTCCCTATATTAAAGTCAGCTGATTAACAACCTTAAATTCATCTACAACCTAAATTCTTCCTTGCCATGCAACAATATACTCACTGGTTCCAAAAATTAGGATGTAGACATTTTTTAGGGGCCATTTTTATCTGCCTATCACAGCTATCCTCTACCAGAAATGCCTGGAAATTATGCCCTATCCTAAAACCCAGATCCCTAAATCTTAACTCCTTTAGAAACAGGTCCCTAGGTAATTGAAATTGTTGTGGTGATCCCTCCAGATTTAACTTCCTCAACTCTCCCATCCCCAATAAACTTTACAGATTTTAGTTATTTCGGTTTTTGTTTGTTTGCTTGTTAGTTGTACAGTCTTCCGTTCTTTGACTGTTATCATTGTCTGACTGAGCCTATAACTTGGAAGGCTGATGCAGACAAATGTCACTGATAAGAAAACACTTCCTAATGTCTAACTTAAATCACCTTTGTTGAAATGTAACCATAGTTCTTCCTGTCCTCGCTTTGGAAGTAACAGTAAGCAAGAAGTCAATATCAACCTAATAAAAACCTTTTAATTTAGAGTCTATCTTTCTAATGCAACATACACACACACACACACACACACACACACACACACACACACACACAGATAATATGTCAACCAACCAGCCAATCCAGGATAAAGGCCAGTCAAGTTACTTTTTGAAGTGATGGAGTGATACAGTCAAGCCCTAAGATAAATAGCCATCCACAAACATGACCTGTATGATACCTCCAGCTTTTCTCCCTTAGCCAACATAACCCTACTCAGTCCTTGCCTATTTCCTAAAGTGCTCATAGTTTAGGTTACCCTCTCTTAGTTCTGATTCCTTCCTAAATCTCCTATGTAAGTTCAGCTTGGACCTGGAGTTTTTTCCTTCTCCAACTGGCAACATCTTTTTCATCTTTCAAGACTTCTCACATGATCCCTTTCTCCCCCAAGAACAATTAGCCATGCTCTTCTTTGTGCTCCCATTGGAGGCGCTGGGGGTTCATACCTCCAATATAACACTTAACTCGTGGAACTGAAATTCTCTACATTACCATCAGTTTTGAACTCAAGTCTTGTTTCTGGAATATGGATTCCAAGGAAGCAGCTATTGTTGTTATATTTTATTGCTTATTAAATGAGTCCAGGATTTCTTCCTACCTTTCTGGCTATTCCTTCTTCTATTTTCAGGTTAATTCTCCTTTAACTAGAAGAATTCCAACTCAATGCTAGAATCCTTCCATACTTGGTCCTTCGTCCTCTTCTCTTCTCAGTGTATATTCCTCCCCCTAGTTGACTGTATCCACTCCCTTAGTTTCAATGACTACTTTTATGCAAATTACTCCCAAGGTGTATCCAGCCCAGAACTCTCCTCTGAGATTTAGTCCATGCATCCATCATCTCTTGAATGCCTTAAAAGAACCTCACACACATGCTCAAAACAGAAGTCAGGAACTTTCTCCCTGGTAATGAGCACTTTTGGTTACCTTCCCAGTACTCGTTTCCCCCTCCTTACCGCAGTAATGTCCTAATTTCCTTTAAGGACTTCACCGCTCCCACTGTTGACCAATCTGGTCTCCATGAGGCTGACCACACCCTCATCCCCAGTTCTAGGGATGGACAGTAATTAACCTAAACTAATCCACATATCCCATCCCTCCCATCACCCTGGGCAGGATGTCTCTTGGACTGTGGGCATATAATCCAATCAGAGCAACTGAGTCACAGTGATGCCTTAGCTGGGGCTCCTCAAGAGCAAATCCCTCTTCCTGTATGGTGGTATGAGTATGTGGTCATCTTGCTTCTCTAAGTGGCCAAAGGGACCCAAGAGACTGATCCCTGTCACACTGTTTGGCCCCTAGACAAGCCATTCCTAAAGCCAGTTTACCCTTTTTTTTTTTTAATATGAGTCAACTAATTCTTTCTGTTTAAGCAAGTTTGTATTGAGTTTTCTATCACTCGGATCGTATAGACTGCTACAGTGAGACTTCTCTGGGAAGCCCCAGGGCAGACATTGTTCTGTTTTTGTTTTTTAATATGTAATACCTGTAGACAGCAACTGAATTCCCCCAGAGAATAGTTGAGAAAGAGAGAGAAGTCACCAATGTAGATAAGAAAGCTACACTGTGGACTAAGACAAGGATGTTATCTAAAACAAATGGGTAGAGGTTACTGACCACAAGAAGAATAAAATTCACTGGTATGTGAAAACAAACTCCCAGAATCACTCTGAGCTCTCCCTTTTAGCCAGCACCATCAATTATGATTATTAAGTGCCTGCTCGGCTGCTGTGCCGTGGAAGAGGCAGGGAGGTTTGGTAGCTAGGCAACAGCCTGGAAACTCAAGGGGTAGGAGTTGTGATTCTGGCTCCTCCATAAAAGTGTTAAGTGGCCTTGGGTAAACTTCCCCTGCCTTGTCTTCTTCATCTGAAAAATAGCATCACCAGTCTGCCTTTCCGCATTGAGGGAACAAAAACAGAGTGAACAGTACACTGCAATCATAGAAAAGTGAGCTTATGGGGCCTAGGGAGTGAGGAACTCATCAGGGGACCAACCTCTCAGCTGAAATCACCACTTCATTACAATCACACTTTATTACATTTGAGCCTAAGTAATCTGTGCCTCAGTTTATCCATCTGGAATGATTCAGAGATAACGGTCAGGTCCTGAGTTAAAATACTAATTAAAATATGTGGTCTTTATTTTTACAGGCTCTAGGGGAAAACTTGGGTGGAAGAACCTCTCCCCACTAAGTACCTCTGGAATTCCTCAAGTACCTCTAACCTAAGCACCTCAAAAGAAAGGTGCCTGATTCACCACACAAACCCCAGTACCTGGCCCAGTGTCTGTTACACAGTTAGTGCTCATTGTGTTTAATGAATGAGTACATTAATTATTTAAATAATATCACCTATTTAAATGGGGAAAAGGCAATATATAACCTCAAGTGAAGCATAACTAGTCTTGAAGGAAAAAAAGTCCATTGAACAACTTTGGAGGAAGTAACCTTCATCTATACTCTAGGGTAAAGTTAAGTTCATGCCAGGTCATGAACAGCCATGAAACAAGATTACTTTGACTAATTCTCTTTTATTTATTTTTACTATTATTTAGAGTAGACCCAAATATTACAGTTACAGCTCAACAGCATTCCTCCCTCCAAATATAACTGTCATTCCTGTAGAGCAAGTTTCAGAAATGTTTATATATTATCAAAATTAAGTTTCAAAATGAGCTACAGCATCTGAAAAAAGGGGATAATAATATTTCACAGAAACTAATTGGAAACTTGTTTTGAAATAAAGTAGTTATTATTTCCATCATGGAGAGATGAAAGTACAGAGATTTCCTTTTATCTCACCAGCCTAGTATCTTACATTATTTATTCAAACTAAAATTAAAACCTGGCCAAATCCTACTGAGGCGCTGCATATCAGTTAGAGATTATTCTTCTGGAAATGAACTTTTGTTCGCAAATTTCATTATGCAGTTACAAGTGACTATTATTAAAATGTAACGTATAAAACTAAATTGTGTTTTTTTCCTGGCCATGCACAAGGTTCAATTTCCTATGCAGTATTATTCTTTTCTTCTGGACTGAGTGGCATGCTGTCCCTCTGCCCACTGCCTCAGCATCCAGAGAATCTCACAACACCCACTCCACTCGCCTGGAGCTCCCATCAATGCCACTTTTTATTCCTCTATCCTTTGCATCCCAACGAACAGACACCAAAGGACATTCTCCACCTGGAGACCTTGCCAAGGCCCATTTTTATTTTTTCTGCAGACTCAAACCTCAGGCAAAGTGACTACCTACAAAAAGTACCTGGAGCATGATGTTGACCCACTTGCAGCTTTCTGAGTGCCTAACTCTGAAGCTCTTTCTCACCCAACCCCCAGGCCTTGCCACTTCCTACTCATTTGGCCTGGAATGCTCTTCCCTGATCACCTAATTCTGACTTGTCTTTTGGTCTCAGCTTAGAAGGAACTTTCTCCAGAAAGATTTTCCTGACCTACCTCCCAGCTACTGGATCAGGTACAGCCTCTGTGTTGCCATGGCACCCTGCACCACATGGCACTTGCAACTTCTTCATTGACCCTACCTCTCACCAGATTGTAAGCTCCAAGACAGCAAGACTTACGTCATGTTGCCTCACCATTTTTTTTACCAGTTTCCAGCACGGTGATGGGCATATAGCAATTGATCAATAAATAGTTCATGAATTTTGGATTTAGATTCAACTCTGGTATCTGGCCTCTAGGAAAACCAATCTCCCATTTGAATTCCAAAGAATGCTCACTATCTTTGGGCTTTCCTGGAATTAACTCTGTGGTTCACTGGAGTTCTCCTTGGTTCTCCACCTTAAGAACTCTAATTTTTCCTCTGCTCATTTCCTTCCACTCCTGGAAGGTCCTGTATAGCACTTCTAGGGTTTGCTCTTCTGGTCAATCTGTTTGAATTGTGCTCATCAACTAGTTTTCAAAACTGGTCCTACTTCTTGGGTTCTTCACATCCATCCCATTTCCTGTACATCCAGGCCATCTTTTGCCCTATTTCCACTCTCTAGTCTACTCTTTAACTCTCTCTAGCTCAATAAGGATGAAGCTTGGTATGAACTTGTTAAGAGAGATTAAAAATGCATCTAGGCACCGCATGGATCTTTGTACAGACAACAATTTTAAGAAACTTCCAATCTTAGTTTTTGTGCATCTACATGACCTCTGCCCTTCATGCTGCTCAAACTTTACCTTTTCCCTGGGACACTGACACTCCACTACCTTCTATTCTAAAAAAATAGCCTCCCACCCCAGTTCTGAAAGTCATTTTCCAATCAGCTCAAAATAGCTTTTCCCTCTGCCTAGGTGCCGCCAATAGCTCCTTTTTCATCACAGGTTTCTAGGTTTATTTGTTTGTCTGTTTGACCCTGATGAAAGGTAGAAATAAGGGCAGGCTTTCCCAGGGAAAAGTCAACCAGGTTATTTTTGCACAGGCTGCTTAAAGACAGTCTTGGTTCATATCTTGGTTACATTTGAAGAAAGGAGATACTGAATATTGCTTATCTTCAGCCTTATTGTTTGCATCATTGGAGGTAGGAGAGGATCAATAAATAATATCAAGTTCTCAAGTTAAGAATATATTGAGAAACAAGACAAGGAAGACAGACAAATAGAGATCAAAACATCAGCTTTATTATTATTACTGATAAAACTGATTTGAGAATTTGGCTTGATGTTTGGGCACAAATGGACTTGCTAACACTACTTCTTGACTAGGCAGATTTACCCACCAATCACAGGCATCACTACACTACTGTAGAACCCTACCCACCCAGGCAGGAGCTGCTTCTGTAAGTTTCTAATATGTGTCAGTACCCTGTAGAATGGAGACCTCCAAGAAAAAAGGCCTGAGTTAAGTAAGTTTAGTTCTTCCTCCTATCAGAAAATGCCAGGAATGTTATGATTGTTATGACAAAGGAAATCCGTCATGAAAACATAAAGGCAGGGGAATGGAGAGTCCCTTGCATACAGCAACCACTCAAATCTATCAAAGCTTCCACCAAAGTCCCTACTATTGTCCCAAGATCTGATAACTCCGGATTCCCTTGGTGATTGCAAGTTTACCTTTTCATATTGTTATGAAACAATATTTTAGGATTCCCATGAGGTGTTACGGAGCGGTTTGGCTTCATCTGGGACTAAGATAAGCTTTCCTTTAGCATTCAAACTAAGCCAGAAGGCTTGGAAATGGGTGTACTGGTTACTTGAATTCCCTGATGAGGAAGAAAGTCCTTTTTTTAAAATTTCAAATGACAGTCTTTAAAAAAATTCATCCATTTATTTTGCTGCTACCATAAGCACACTAAATGTAATTTAATCTTTCTTTGATGATTCATGATCTGTGAGAGCCTCACATCATCACTATTCCTATGAATTCTCACTGTTTGGTACTGGATACACAGAAACACAAGATACAAAAATTGGATTGAATGGGCAAACTGTGGCTGACCAGGAAGCTCTCGGATGAGGTCAGACTCTTTAAATATATTTGAAAGATCACAGGAATGCATTACAAATGATTATGGTGGTGTTGGTTGTGATAAGCACTTACTATGTACCAAACACTATTCTAAGCACTTTATGTGTATTAAATCATTGACTCTGAAGTCCTAGGAGGTAGGCATTATTACCTCCCTTTTACAGGTGAGGTAAATCAGGTTCGGAGAGGTTAACTAACCTGCCCATGGTCTCACTGCTACAGGAAGTAGAACAGCCAGGATCTGCCCTTGGACTGTGTGGTTCCAGAGCTTTCGCTCATAACTAAATGCTAAAACAAGAGAAAATGTGCATAGGAGTATTGAACTGAAAGAACATGATAGGAGAGTTAATCCCTCAATGCATTGTAGGGATATGCTTATGTGAAATATGCTTAAGCCTTTCATCCACAAACTCGGAAACACACACACATCCCTTATCAGCTACAATCAAAGTAAAAAGGATGAACCTAAAAAACACACTCACTGCTTGGGGCACATGATACAACATTAACAATCAACAAAGAGAAAGTCATATATCTCAACTTCTGTTGTATTTCCATCTTCTTTATCAAGGAGAATGATCTTTAAACTCAGGAGGGTTGAATAAATGTAGTTTAGAAGGAATTGAAATATGAGATAAGTAAGGTGATAGCAAGAGACCATCTTGCTGTTTTAAATGAGTTCAAGCCTCCAGGCCTAAACAAATTACATCCCAGAGTATGGAGAGACTTTGCAGATGTAATCTAAGCGTCACTGTCAGTAATCTTTAAGGGATCATAGAGACTAGAAAAGGTACCAGGGCAATGGAGCTAGAAATACAGTATACCAATTTTTGAACATGAGAAAAACGGTGTATTCCGTGATGTACAGATCCACAAGCTTGACTTCGAAACTTGGTAATACTCTAAAATGATTATATAGACAATTTGTGAGCCCTTAGAAAGGGAAGTGGCAATCACTAGGATTCAGGACGAATTCACTGGGGAAAAGTAATAAAGATCCTGCATTCCTCTTCTTCGTAGGTTTAAGGACTGGTGAAAGTGGGGATGCCATCTACACCATGAGAGATGTGAGAGCAACCTGGCTGAGGCTCCTATAACTCTTTGGGTTACCAGGGTTGACTCAGATGATCTGGCTGGCTGATGGGGTCCCCTTTGCTTTACATTCCATGAAGTCGTACATCTTCTCAGAGAGAAACACCAGAGAGAGAAAAACCTTCATATGAACAAGGGAATACAAATCCTGTGCCTTCCCAAAACCCCCAAACAAGCTCAGATCCATCTGTGGTTTATATCAATTAGGGCAAGCATATTTACAAAGTCTCTTAATACTCTTGACATCTGATGGGTAAGTAAGACATTGTTTTTAAGAAAATAAATGTCTGGTTGACCATTCATACCAAAAATGCTTGAATTTATAAATCAGTGTCCTTCTGACTAGAGCCTTTCCCTGCAGAGAGTTGCATAGCTCTCATCCTCCCTCCAACAGGACTCTCCCCAATGTCTCCTCCTTAGAGAGGTCTTCTCTAATCATCTAAGATAGCATTTGCCCCCTATCATACTCTGAGTACCTTGTTTTATTTGTCTACATAGTTCTTGCAATTAGCTAATGTCACATTATACATTCTAGCTCTTACTACCATCTGACATTGTATTATATACACTATGAGATGTATGTGTGTGTCTGTATGTATGTATGTATATATTTATATATGTATGTATGTCTGTCTCCTCCTTTTGCAGAGCCAACAAATTCTATGTGAATGATGTCCCTACGTTATATGGTAGCCCTGCCCTTTTGAACATCAGCTCCATGAGGGCTGGGATTTTGCTGTCTTTTTTTTTTTTACCACTATACCCCTAATCACTAGAACAGTACTGAAGTATAGCTGTGCTCAATAAATATTTATTTCTCAATAATATTTGCCTAATTAATGGATGTCAACCTAGAGAATGGTCTCTAGAGGCTCTATGGCTCTGTTCTTAGCCCTATCCAACATATTAAATTTGACTCAAATAAGGAGAAAGAAAATAAGAGAATTGATTCTGAGCCCATGTCACAAAAACATTTCTTCTTCTTCTTCTTCTTCTTATTACCAAAACCATCACCTACTCAGCAACAGGTACTTATATTATTGTGAATGCTCACAACAAACCTAAAAGGTAGAAATTGTTATCACCTTCATTTTGATATGAGGAAACTGGGCTTGGGGAGTTTCAATAACATGGCAACATTAGACAGCAGGTACAGGAAGCTGGGATTAAAAACCAAGATTGTCCCACTGCAAAGTGCATGCCTTTTTTACAATACTATGATAACACTTACAAAAACATGGAAAAACCTACTTAAATGTGCAGCTGACAGGAAAGCCAGTACATTAGATGAAGGATCAAGATTTTACAAGAAAAAAAAAAAAAAAAAAAGATTTTACAAGAGTTTGACAGATTTAAATGGCAGGTCAGAATTCCAAAAACATATATATTAGGTATAAAGGTAAAGACCCATATGCCAATTTTAAGAGTCAAATGCAGGTACATGGTGCGGGAAGGAAGAGATGGGGGAAATACTCATTTATTTGAAACAGGCCAAGAGGCATCAATCGACCACAAGCTTAATATAAAACATCATTAAGATGTGGCTGTCAAATGAACTAAAATGATATTAAACTGTATTATTCAAGACTTTTTAAAGGGAGGGGGGATGCAGTTCTGCAGAAACTAGACTAGGAAAACCACAGCCAAAGTAGAGTGCTACGGCCACTAGAATGGTGAAAATATTGTTATGAACATAAGGCTTGGTGAAGCTTGGCCTGGGAGAGAAAAGACTCACAGGGATAAAATAACCATCTGCCTATCTGAAAAGGATCATCACGACAAACAAAAGGACATTCTCTGTTGATCCAGATGAAACAGGTTTGACTAAAGATACAAAGCTTACTAATAATTAGATGCCTTCTCCCCAGTCTATCAGGGAAGATATTCAAGCAGAGGCTACACGACAACTGGCCCAGATACTTTAGTATCTCCCCAACGAGGTATGAAATTTAGTTGATTTTGTGTATTTTTGTTCAATCTCCTCCTTCTACATACAGTGACATTATTTTCTGAACCCCAAACCAAGACCTGTGGTTCTAAACAGGCTGTTGTGTTGCTTCTGGGTTCGAAAGACAGTCCAGCAGATATAGTGCTATTAGCTACCAGAATACTGAGTTTCTGGGAGATGTCAATGATTGAAATAATGGGGAAAATGTTTGAAATTAGGACTTTCCTGGAAAAGGGAATTTGTAAAATCACTCTAGGGCAGGCATTTTTCTCTCCTTGAGTACTCATCTTTTACCCAAATAGGCAGAAGCTCTTGGTTAGCGTTCACTCGTTTCTTTCCTAGTACAGCAAGTTTTCTTGAACTATGGCCCCTTCTTCCAAAAGCTGAGAATGAAAATATAACTACTTCAATTCATTCATATTTAGAAAATCAAGCAGCCCTCAGAAAAGCTTCTTGGAGCATAGTAAAACTCCAAGGCCCTCCTACAGAAGCTATGCCAACACTTCCCTCATGATATCACTTCCACCTTTGTGGGGATACTCTAGTCTGTGCAGCTAATCAAGCTCCCAAACTATCCTGGTTCCTCCAGCCTCCAGACCAGAGTGCCTCCCAACCAACTCCCCACCTTGGGATTCTTGCTTCAGAGGTGGGTGGGGCCAAAGAACCCCCACCCCCAGCCTTGGCCAAATCTGGGCTCTCTCTCCTTCTGGAATTACAGTTCAAGATATCACTCATCGGGCTGGTATCAGCTGTTCCCTACTAGACACAATGTTCTTTTCAATAGACTACTTTGTTTCACACTGACAGTCATTTTTCACCCTGCATGGCAGAATTTCAAAGCCAAGAATCCTGTATTACACAGTAAACAATCAAAATTAGACTCAAAATTGCCTTTTTTTTTTTAACCTCTTTATTGGAGTATAATTGCTTCACCATGTTGTGTTGGTTTCTGCTTTATAACAAAGTGAATCAACTATACGTATACATATATCCCCATATCTCCTCCCTCTTGCGTCTCCCTCCCACCCTCCCTATCCCACCCCTCTAGGTGGTCACAAAGCACCGAGCTGATCTCCCTGTGCTATGTGGCTGCTTCCCACTAGCTATCTGTTTTACATTTGGTAGTGTATGTATGTCCATGCCACTCTCTCATTTCGTCCCAGCTTACTCTTCCCCCTCCCCGTGTCCTCAAGTCCATTCTCTACATCTGTGTCTTTAGTCCTGTCCTGTCCCTAGGTTCTTCAGAACCATTTCCTTTTTTAAGATTCTATATATATGGATTTTTTAAATACGATTCCATACAGTATTTGTTTTTCTCTTTCTGACTTACTTCACTCTGTATGACAGACTCTAGGTCCATCCACCTCACTACAAATAACTCAACTCCGTTTCTTTTCATGGCTGAGTAATATTCCATTGTATATATGTGCCACATCTTTATTCATTCATCTGTCGATGGACACTTAGGTTGCTTCCATGTCCTGGCTATTGTAAATAGAGCTGCAAGGAACACTGTGGTACATGACTCTTTTTGAATTACGGTTTTCTCAGGGTATATACCCAGTAGTGGGATTGCTGGGTCGTATGGTAGTTCTATTTTTAGTTTTATAAGGAAACTCCATACTGTTCTCCATAGTGGCTGTATCAATTTACATTCCCACCAACAGTGAAAATTGCCTTTTTTGATTTTGATATATTAATCAACTCTTCATGAAAGCTTCTAAACATTTTCAGTTACATCAAAAACAGGCTGGCAACATTTTCCAACTTCAAAAAAAAAGAGGCTTAGTTAAAGGTTTGTTTTCTATTCCACGGATACTCTATATTACATATTTGCAACTGTTTCTGTTTGGGGACAGATTGATTGATAGCATCAGTTCTAAAATCCCAGAATGTCCGCAGGGGGAAAAAACGTATTTCCATCTGTGATCTTTATTAACCAAGGCAGATACATCTATTTTGGTGTGTTTGTTTCTTCCTTCAGCTGTAGCCTTGGGTACCTGCATCTCTCTGAGACTATAGGCTTCATTGTCACCATTAAATGCCAATTGTTGGTCAGTTGTGCACTCTAGCAGATAGAAGGCAAATAATGAGTCAAATGAGCCCAGGGGAAAGAGCAGTCTTGATACCCCAAAGACCCAGCCTCCCTCCTGTACTTTACGTCTTACTTGACTAGGCAAGAAAACTGGCATTTGAACTAACAACGGAAAGATCCTGAAAAACAAAACAGGAAGTAAGGTATAGTCAACAGGGATGTAAAAAAGAAAATCTATATCGGACAATTATATACTGAATAGATTAGATGATGACAGTAGCTAATGTGCTTAAATTATATAAGTCTATTACTTAAGAAGAGGAAATCACAGGCAGAATGCTACTAAGACAACTGAAATGTTTACACATCCTTCCCTGAATGTATTCCTTAAAAAAAGAGCTTAAGGCTGCTCCTGCTGCTAATTGCTAAAGTTTTTTTGTAACCTTTAAAGGACTATCTTATCTACTAGTTAAAACTGACAAGTTATAAGGATTTACTGAATCCCTGCAGTTTGCAGTGTGTCATGTGCAAGATACAAAAGAATTAGAATACAGATTTGTTTACAAAAAGGCTTACAGGCATTATAGGATAGAAACTGGACAAAAACACTTGCAAAACATGTAAGAATACTCTGAAATGTGGAAATGGATGTGATCTATTATATAATTAGATGGGGCTTTATGTGACCCTACAATGGAATTTCACCTCCCTTATTGAAATGAAACACAGAATTTGAAAGCTTTTAGCATTTGAAAAAGTTTCTCCCAGAGGACAGAGGGGCTAACAAGTGATCACTGCTCTGCCCTGTGATTTTTCACAGACACACACACACACACACACACACACAGTTTTCTTGGCACTCCTTAATACAAATGAGACACACTAAAATTTTCAAAAAGACTTTACTATTTCACTTTGTGTAAGAAACATAAAAAGCAGTCAAGCTTATGGAGTCCAGCATAATAGCTACATCAACCCCTTGGTCCCAACAAATATTCACATTCTTATTCCCCAAAGGAGCTAGTGATTCAACACTAATCTGAGACTGTGGGCCTCATGGATGCCATTAAAGACAGAATTTTTAGGGCCTGTCCTAATATTCTCCCAGATTACGGAAACCTCTCATCTCCAGCATAAACTGTACTTTAATTCTTTATATCAAGATGGGGTGGAAATTTCAGGATGCCAGAAGATTGAGACTCACATGTTTTTTATTTCCTATCAAATGAAATGCCAAACAATATCTCAATATTACTCATACTACTTCCAGAAGTCTGCCTGAAAGTGAAAGAATTTTAATCATCCAAAGCTGGTATTGCTCAATTAGGGAGTGAAGCGGAAAATGAAAAGACATTTCACCCCTACAGGTGAGTTTCTGTAGGGACTGAATTGGAGGAAGTTTTCCCAGAAAGTAGACAGAATCCTGAAAAAGGTTTTGACTTGTCTATGGACAGAAATCAAAAACCCACAGTGACATCCTTCACACCTTTGTTTTGCCTTATATGGAACAGGAAAGAACAGTTTCTTCCCAGTCTCTCTCTACAGACATACCTACTAAAAGTGCTGGCAAGCAGGTGTTCTCAATTAACAGGCTTTAAGCAGGTATTTCTTAAGCTTTATGCAGCTATTTCTTTTCTTCCTCCTCATTCTAAATATACAGCAGCCTATCTACCAGAAAGGGGAATAGGGGTGTTGGTCTTTGATTAAGAACAGTGATCATAATCTATTAGTCTACTGAACACCAAGAAAAGAAGAAATCACTATACTGCAATGCCAAGGGCCCGGGTCCCACGTGAGTACTTTCCTAAGGGTCTCTCTGAACAGGCCCCATCTGTGCAGCTCACTCACAGTTTACTTTGCCTAGATGACTGATAAAATACCTAAGGGTACCCTGTCACCCTTAACTGAGACCCCCATCCTCTAAATTCGTGGTCTGGTAGCTAATGACAAATCTCTTCATGGAACCTCCTTAAAAGAAAGGTTACTCCCCCTTTACTATGAAAGGGGGATACTACTCGGTCAGTAACTATACACAGTAAGAGAGTGTAAAGAGATAGTAGCCAAAACGGAGTGTCTTATTCAGGAGTGAAATTAATTAAGGAAGATTTCCTAAAGGTGGTAAGGCCTCCGTATAGACTTGATCATTATCCAACAGTATTTATTTTATAAGGCTCCTATAAATTGTAACCCTGGTGATTTACACGAATGAATTAACACCTATGTCTAGTAATCATCCAGCAGAAAAATTAAATATATCTGAAATATATGTCAAGTTAATTTTTTGTTTCATTTATCACAACACGTATCCCAATTCACATATGTTCAGTCTTCTTAATCTACAGCTGCTAGTGCATGATCCTGTCCTCATGACTTTTAAAAAAAAGGAGGAAAGTTAATTTTAAGACACCTAATTTTAAGACCTAAGACACATTTTAAGTCGCATTTCCGTTAGGAAAACACTATGTCAATTCAAAGGCGATGGCTGTGCTAACGTAACAAAAGATCTATAGCATTCCTTATACTGTCGGAAGTAATCACCCATTCAGGTTGGCCCCAGAATGATGGTATCCAACGAACTTAAGAGAGGAAATGAAATTGCAGCAAAATGGGACCCTATAAGATTAATAATTTTATAATTCAATATTTACATAATTGTACCTAAAACATTAACTCAAGGTACGAAGAAATATAACTGGTTAATATAAGTTTAAATACTTACAATTATCAAGATAGTGGTCATTGGCAAGTGAAACCACAAGAGAAGAGGCCCATGCTATGCCTGGTCCTGCTGAGCAATTTTCAGACGTCAGCTCATTCTGGCAACTACGATTAAAGAAGACACAGAAACCAGAATTATAATTACATGACATTACACTGTATCAATTAGCATGTTTCCATTGAAAATAGTAAAAGGCTGAGTAAAATTGGCTTAAACAATGACTTTTACTATATTCACAAAACAGGACGTCCAGAGGTAGAATAGCTCCAGTGAGTTCACTGAGTAATTCAACAACATCAAGAAGGAGCCGGGGGGCAGAGCTTCAAGATGGCAGAAGAGTAAGACGCGGAGATCACCTTCCTCCCCACAGATACATCAGAAATACATCTACACGTGGAACAACTCCTACAGAACACCTACTGAACGCTGGCAGAAGACCTCAGACCTCCCAAAAGGCAAGAAACTCCCCATGTACCTGGGTATGGCAAAAGAAAAAAGAAAAAACAGAGACAAAAGAATAGGGATGGGATCTGCACCAGTGTGAGGGAGCTGTGAAGGAGGAAAGGTTTCCACACACTAGGAAGCCCCTTCGCGGGCAGAGACTGCGGGTGGCGGAGGGGGTAAGCTTCAGAGCCATGGAGGAGAGCGCAGCAACAGGGGTGCGGAGGGCAAAGCGGAGAGATCCCCACACAGAGGATCGGTGCCGACCAGCACTCACCAGCCCGAGAGGCTTGTTGTCTCACCCGCCGGGACGGGTGCGGGCTGGGAGCTGAGGCTCGGGCTTCAGTCGGATCCCAGGGAGAGGACGGGGGTTGGCTGCGTGAACACAGCCTGGAGGGGCTAGAGCGCCACAGCTAGCGGGGAGGGAGTCCGGGAAAAGGTCTGGAGCTGACGAAGAGGCAGGAGACATTTTCTTGCCTCTTTGTTTCCTGGTGCGCGAGGAGAGGGGATTAAGAGCGCCGCTTAAAGGAGCTCCAGAGACGGGTGCGTGGCGCGGCTATCAGCGCACACCCCAGAGACGGGCATGAGACGCTAAGGCTGCTGCTGCAGCCACCAAGAAGCCTGTGTGCAAGCACAGGTCACTATCCACACTGCCCCTCCCGGGACCCTGTGCAGCCCACCACTGCCAGGGTTCCGTGATGCAGGGACAACTTCCCCGGGAGAACACACGGCGTGCCTCAGTCTGGTGCAACGTCACGCCGGCCTCTGCGGCCACAGGCTCGCCTCGCATTCCCTGCCCCTCCCTCCCCCCGGCCTGAGTGAGTCAGAGCCCCCTCATCAGCTGCTCCTTTAACCCCGTCCTGTCTGAGCAAAGAACAGATGCCCTTAGGCGACCTACACGCAGAGGCAGGTCCAAATCCAAAGCTGAACCCCGGGAGCTGTGCAAACAAAGAAGAGAAAGGGAAATCTCTCCCAGCAGCCTCAGGAACAGCGGGTTAAATCGCCACAATCAACATGATGTACCTGCATCTGTGGAATACCTGAAGAGACAACGAATCATCCCAAATTGAGGAGATGGACTTTGGGGGAAACGATATTTTTTTTTTCCTTTTTCTCTTTTTGTGAGTGTGTATGTGTATGCTTCTGTGTGTCATTTTCTCTGTATAGCTTTGCTTTTACCATTTGTCCTAGGGTTCTCTCTGTTGGTTTGTTTTTTCTTTTTTTTTTTTAGTATGGTTTTTAGCACTTGTTATCATGGGTGGATTTGTTTTTTGGTTTGGTGGCTCTCTTCTTTCTCTCCTTTTTTTTTTTTTTACTTTAAAAAATTTTTTTAATAATTATTTTTTACTTTAATTATTTTATTTTATTTTACTTTATTTTATTTTATCTTCTTCTTTCTTTCTTTCTTTTCTCCCTTTTATTCTGAGCCATGTGGATGACAGGCTCTTGGTGCTCCAGCCAGGCGTCAGGGCTGTGCCTCTGAGGTGGGAGAGCCAAGTTCAGGACACTGGTTCACAAGAGACCTCCCAGCTCCATGTAATATCAAACGGCAAAAATCTCCCAGAGATCTCCATCTCAACGCCAAGACCCAGCTCCATTCAACAACAGCAAGATACAGTGCTGGACACCCTATGACAAACAACTAGCAAGACAGGAACACAACCCCATCCATTAGCAGAGAGGCTGCCCAAAATCATACTAAGGACACAAACACTGCAAAACACACCACCAGACGTGGAACTGCCCCCCAGAAAGACAACATCCTGCCTCATCCACCAGAACACAGGCACTAGTCCCCTCCACCAGGAAGCCTACACAAACCACTGAACCCACCTTAGCCACTGGGGACAGACACCAAAAACAACAGGAACTACGAACATGCACCTGCGAAAAGGAGACCCCAAACACAGTAAGTTAAGCAAAATGAGAAGACAGAGAAACACACAGCAGATGAAGGAGCAAGGCAAAAACCCACCAGACCTAACAAATGAAGAGGAAATAGGCAGTCTACCTGAAAAAGAATTCAGAATAATGATAGTAAAGATGATCCAAAATCTTGGAAGTAGAATGGAGAAACTACAAGAAAGGTTTAACAAGGACCTAGAAGAACTAAAGAGCAAACAAAAAGTGATGAACAACACAATAAATGAAACTAAAAATTCTCTAGAAGGGATCAATAGCAGAATAACTGAGGCAGAAGAACAGATAAGTGACCTGGAAGATAAAATAGTGGAAATAACTACTGCAGAGCAGAATAAAGAAAAAAGAATGAAAAGAATTGAGGGCAGTCTCAGAGACCTCTGGGACAACATTAAATGCACCAACATTCGAATTATAGGGGAACAGAAGAAGAAGAGAAAAAGAAAGGGACTGAGAAAATATTTGAACAGATTATAGTTGAAAATTTCCCTAATATGGGAAAGGAAATAGTTAATCAAGTCTAGGAAGCACAGAGAGTGCCATACAGGATAAATCCAAGGAGAAACAAGCCAACACACATATTAATCAAACTATCAAAAATTAAATACAAAGAAAAAATATTAAAAGCAGCAAGGGAAAAACAACAAATAACACACAAGGGAATCCCCATAAGGTTAACAGCTGATCATTCAACAGAAACTCTGCAAGCCAGAAGGGAGTGGCAGAATATATTCAAAGTGATGAAACGGAAAAAGCTACAACCAAGATTACTCTACCCAGCAAGGATCTCATTCAGATTCGACAGAGAAATTAAAACCCTTACAGACAAACTAAGAGAATTCAGCACGACCAAACCAGCTTTACAACAAATGCTAAAGGAACGTCTCTAGGCAGGAAACACATGAGAAGAAAAAGATCTAAAATAAACAACCCAAAACAATTAAGAAAATGGTAATAGAAACATACATATCGATAATTACCTTAAATGTAAATGGATTAAATGCTCCAACCAAAAGACATAGACTGCCTGAATGGATACAAAAACAAGACCCGTACATATGCTGTCTACAAGAGACCCACTTCAGACCTAGGGACACATACAGACTGAAAGTGAGGGGATGGAAAAAGATATTCCATGTGAATGGAAATCAAAAGAAAGCTGGAGTAGCAATTCTCATATCAGACAAAATAGACTTTAAAATAAAGACTATGACAAGAGACAAAGAAGGACACTACATAATGATCAAGGGATCGATCCAAGAAGAAGATATAACAATTGTAAATATTTATGCACCCAACATAGGAGCACCTCAATACATAAGGCAAAGGCTAACAGCCATAAAAGTGGAAATCAACAGTAACACAATCGTAGTAGGGGACTTTAACACCCCACTTTCACCAGTGGACAAATCATCCAAAATGAAAATAAATAAGGAAACTCAAGATTTAAATGATACATTAAACAAGATGGACTTAATTGATATATATAGGACATTCCATCCAAAAACAACAGAATACACATCCTTCTCAAGTGCTCATGGAACATTCTCCAGGATAGATCACACCTTGGGTCACAAATCAAGCCTTCGTAAATTTAAGAAAATTGAAATCATATCAAGTATCTTTTCCAACCACAACACTATAAGACTAGATATCAATTACAGGAAAAAATCTGTAAAAAATACAAACACATGGAGGCTAAACAATACACTACTTAATAACCAAGAGATCACTGAAGAAATCAAAGAGGAAATCAAAAAATACCTAGAAACAAACGATAATGAAAACACGACGACCCAAAACCTATGGGATGCAGCAAAAGCAGTTCTAAGAGGGAAGTTTATAGCAATAAAATCCTACCTTAAGAAACAAGAAACATCTCAAAAAAACAACCTAACCTTACACCTAAAGCAATTAGAGAAAGAAGAACAAAAAACCCCCAAAGTTAGCAGAAGGAAAAAAATCATAAAGATCAGATCAGAAATAAATGAAAAAGAAATGAAGGAAAGGATAGCAAAGATCAATAAAACTAAAAGCTGGTTCTTTGAGAAGATAAGCAAAATTGATAAACCATTAGCCAGACTCATCAAGAAAAAAAGGGAGAAGACTCAAATCAACAGAATTAGAAATGAAAACGGAGAAGTAACAACTGACACTGCAGAAATACAAAGGATCATGAGAGATTACTACAAGCAACTCTATGCCAATAAAACGGACAACCTGGAAGAAATGGAAATTCTTAGAAATGCACAACTCTCTGAGACTGAACCAGGAAGAAATAGAAAATATGAACAGTCCAATCACAAGCACTGAAATTGAAACTGTGATTAAAAATCTTCCAACAAACAAAAGCCCAGGACCAGATGGATTCACAGGGGATTTCTATCAAACATTTAGAGAAGAGCTAACACCTATCCTTCTCAAACTCTTCCAAAATATAGCAGAGGGAGGAGCACTCCCAAACTCATTCTACGAGGCCACCATCACCCTGATACCCGGATACCAAAACCAGACAAAGATGTCACAAAGAAAGAAAACTACAGGCCAATATCGCTGATGAACATAGATGCAAAAATCCTCAACAAAATACTAGCAAACAGAATCCAACAGCACATTAAAAGGATCATCCACCATGATCAAGTGGGGTTTATCCCAGGAATGCAAGGATTCTTCAATATACGCAAGTCAATCAATGTGATACACCATATTAACAAATTGAAGGAGAAAAACCATATGATCATCTCAGTAGATGCAGAGAAAGCTCTTGACAAAATTCAACAACCATTTATGATAAAAACCCTCCAGAAAGCAGGCATAGAGGGAACTTTCCTCAACATAATAAAGGCCATATATGAAAAACCTACAGCCAACATCTTCCTCAATGGTGAAAAACTGAAACCATTTCCACTAAGATCAGGAACAAGACAAGGTTGCCCACTCTCACCACTATTATTCAACATAGTTTTGGAAGTTTTAGCCACAGCAATCAGAGAAGAAAAAGAAATAAAAGGAATCCAAATTGGAAAAGAAGAAGTAAAGCTGTCACTGTTTGCAGATGACATGATACTATACATAGAGAATCCTAAAGATGCCACCAGAAAACTACTAGAGCTAATCAATGAATTTGGTAAAGTTGCAGGATACAAAATGAATGCACAGAAATCTCTTGCATTCCTATACACTAATGATGAAAAATCTGAAAGAGAAATTAAGGAAACAATCCCATTTACCACTGCAACAAAAATAATAAAATACCTAGGAATAAACCTACCTAGGGAGACAAAAGACCCATATGCAGAAAACTATAAGACACTGATGAAAGAAATTAAAGATGATACCAACAGATGGAGAGATATACCATGTTCTTGGATTGGAAGAATCAATATTGTGAAAATGACTTTACTACCCAAAGCAATCTACAGATTCAATGCAATTCCTATCAAATTACCAATGGCATTTTTTACAGAACTAGAACAAAAAAATCTTAAAATTTGTATGGAGACACAAAAGACCCCGAATAGCCAAAGCAGTCTTGAGGGAAAAAAACGGAGCTGGAGGACTCAGACTCCCTGACTTCAGACTATACTACAAAGCTACAGTCATCAAGACGATATGGTACTGGTACAAAAAGAGAAATATAGATCAATGGAAAAGGATAGAAAGCCCAGAGATAAACCCACGCACCTATGGTCAACTAATCTATGACAAAGGAGGCAAGGATATACAATGGAGAAAAGACAGTCTCTTCAATAAGTGGTGCTGGGAAAACTGGACAGCTACATGTAAAAGAATGAAACTAGAATACTCCCTAACACCATACACAAAAATAAACTCAAAATGGGTTAGAAACCTAAGTGTAAGACCGGACACGATAAAACTCTTAGAGGAAAACATAGGAAGAACACTCTGACATAAATGACAGCAAGATCTTTTTTGATCCACCTCCTAGAGTAATGGAAATAAAAACAAAAATAAACAAATGGGACCTAATGAAACTTCAAAGCTTTTGCAAAGCAAAGGAAACTACAAACAAGACGAAAAGACAACCCTCAGAATGGGAGAAAACATTTGCAAACGAATCAACGGACAAAGGATTAATCTCCAAAATATATAAACAGCTCATGCAGCTCAATATTAAAAAAACAACCCAATCAAAAAATGGGCAGAAACTTAAGTCGACATTTCTCCAAAGAAGACATACAGATGGCCAAGAAGCACATGAAAAGCTGCTCAACATCACTAATTATTAGAGAAATGCAAATCAAAACTACAATGAGGTATCACCTCACACCAGTTCAAATGGGCATCATCAGAAAATCTACAAACAACAAATGCTGGAGAGGGTGTGGAGCAAAGGGAACGCTCTTGCACTGTTGGTGGGAATGTAAATTGATACAGCCACTATGGAGAACAGTATGGAGGTTCCTTAAAAAATTAAAAATAGAATTACCATATGACCCAGCAATCCCACTACTGTGCGTATACCCAGAGAAAACCATAAGTCAAAAAGACACATGCACCCCAATGTTCATTGCAGCACTATTTACAATAGCCAGGTTATGGAAGCAACCTAAATGCCCATCGACAGATGAATGGATAAAGAAGATGTGGTACATATATACAATGGAATATTACTCAGCTAGAAAAAGGAACAAAATTGGGTCATTTGTAGAGACGTGGATGAATCTAGAGACTGTCATACAGAGTGAAGTAAGTCAGAAAGAGAAAAACAAATATCGTATATTAACGCATATATGTGGAACCTAGAAAAGTGGTACAGATGAACCGGTTTTCAGGGCAGAAATTGAGACACAGATATAGAAAACAAACGTATGGACACCAAGGCGTGAAAGCAGCGGGGGTGTTGGGGGGGTGATGATGAATTGGGAGATTGGGATTGACGTATATATACTAATATGTATAAAATGGATAAATAATAAGAACCTGCTGTATA
Organism: Balaenoptera borealis; assembly: GCF_965194805.1. Taxonomy (NCBI): domain Eukaryota; kingdom Metazoa; phylum Chordata; class Mammalia; order Artiodactyla; family Balaenopteridae; genus Balaenoptera; species Balaenoptera borealis. The sequence continues at coordinate 145,527 of NW_028123094.1, read as the reverse complement.
AAAAAAAATAATAAAATTCAAAAAAAAAGAATAATAAAGTGCTATCCGAATATACTCAGACATACATCATTTAATTTTTTCATTTCATTCCAAATTCCTCATTTATTACATGGCCATCTCTTACACAGAAAAAAAAATAGTCATGATACTTGTTAAATATGTGTTCTTTTCTAAAATATTTTATCAATTCTAATGAGAAATAACACTAATGAAACATTTTTAATGCTATATCAAATATATTTAAGGGATGTCAGGAGAGACAATGTGGCACAACTATAAAGCAATCAACTGAGAGGTAAGAAACATGAATTCTAATTCTAACAGCATTTATTCAGTACTCAATGTATACCACGCACTGTGCTAAATGTTTAACTCATATTCATTTATTTAATCCTTATAATATCCCTGCAAACTATGTACTATGACTATCCTATTTTCAGATGTGGAAACTGAAGCACAGAGAGGTGATATGACTTGCACAAGGTCACACAGCTAATAAGTGGCAGGGGCAGACTGTGGGACTTCAGAGCCAAAACACCTAACCATGGTTCAATATGATCTCTCTAGTCCTGGAATTGCCACTAGCTGCTTAACTTTGTTGGAGCCACAGTTTCCTAATGAGTTAAAGAGTTGATTAGAGATCTTTAAGAAAATTTCCAGCCCTAACACTTAAAATATCATGAAAACCATGACCTTACAGAATCTTCCTCTGCCAAATGCTTTATATTAAAGTTACATTTATCACACAACCAAACACCCATATCTGGACACTTACTTTCTAGCAACAACTGCAAGATAATCCAGAGGAAGAATTAACTTCAAAACCAATCATGGTATGTAAGTCACAGGAAAAATACATCTCCTTGGAGGAATAAGGTTGCAGTTTATCAGTCCTAAACTCACGAATTTCCCCAGACACTGATGTGAGACCTACCTAGAGGGCAGGTTACAGAACTGGGTTTCCTACAATATGGTTTCTGAACTAACTAAAGAGCTTCCAAAGCATGTACATTTCCTGACATTAGGCGGCGGAAAATTCTTCCCCCTTCAGAGCAAAAAGTCCCCCAGGACCTCCTAAAGGAGTTATAATTGATTTTAAAACATCTCACCAAACATAATTATAAGTACTTGTGTGCTCGCTTCGGCAGCACATACACTAAAATTGGAATGATACGGAGAAGATTAGCATGGTCCCTGTGCAAGGATGACATGCAAATTCGTGAAGCATTCCATATTTTTATGTATATGTATAGCGGATTCACGTTGCTATAAAGCAGAAACTAACATGCCATTATAAAGCAACTATACTCCAATAAAGATGTTAAAAAAAAAGTACTTGTAAGATTCCTCAAAATACCTCTTTGGAGTATCCATACAGAGACACAGAGTAGAGCTATACATTTGGAGAAGAATTAATATTAAATTTATTTCACCAAACACTGTGAACTACCCACTAGTGACCTACCATTCAGCTTACCTGAAGAGCAAAAATTTAAATTTAAACGATTGAAGTCTCAAATCTTATCTTAATAATACAAGCAGGATTGGACAGTATCTTCCTGCAGTGTGTGAAGTAGTTCATACTCGCTGTACTTTTTCACTGTGTGTAAAGAGGGACATCAAGTGGTTTAAGTTCTGGAAGATGGGCATTTTCTCAAAAATCTTTTAAGCTCTTATGGCCCCCTGGCAGGATAGATAGAAAAAAGGAGTGCAAAGGATAGAAAATTTCAAAACACTCATCTTTTTAAAAAATTACTTGAATAATTTCAGCCAATTTTTGTAAGGATCAATTTTCCTTAGTTAGAGACAGTTTTCTTTGGGATATTCAGTCATATCTCAATTATCCCTAGTAGGTAAGGGATATAATAATGTTTAGAATACATAAATAATTTATGTATCATAGTATGTGTGTATGTAGGTATTTTGTGATATAAGCTATTTTGCTTTCCTATTGCATTTTTTATGTTACATAATAAAGTTAATTTGTTATTCCTGAACAACAACAAGAAGACCTGAAAAAGCCCAAAGCATTGCAAATGCTAAGGTCAAGTTGTGAAAAATAAATTTGCTACAGTATGCAAGGACTAAACCATACAACTTTTTTTAAAAGATAGTTATAGCTTGTCTACATCTATGATTTGAAATGTATCCCAAATAAAAGTCCTGGGCACGTCTATTCCCATACATTTGTAATCCCTTTGTCCTGTTTATGGAACAGATAAGTGAAGAAGAGCTTTATAACAACTTTCAGCAAGAAAGAAAAGTTAGGCTGCTGGATAACTGCACAGAAAGCCACTACTGACAAGAACCACCTGCCTATTATTTAAATATTTCTCATACCAGAAAAGCATGAAGTTCTTTTGAGGTTGTTTCTCCCCTTAGTCCTTCAGGCCAGATTCTACAGATAAGGGGGGAAATGAGAGGCATTACTACTTGGTCTTGCCTGAGCTATTGAGTTTATAGTAAAATAAAATATAGTAAAATAAAAAGCTAATATGGACACTAAGCAACAATTTTATAGTAATTTTATTTCTCCTGCCAGTCAGTAAAATGATGTTTCTTGAATTACTAGCATCTCTAAACTTAACTGAAATGTTCCAAACTCTAGCATGTGGTCTTGATAAAAATAATAATGTGGAACCCTTGGAAGCATTATGAAGGAAAAAATATAATAATAGTTTCTTTGAGAACAAATTATCATGCCTGGTGAGCAGGGAATGTTAAAAACATGGTGTTTAATTTTTCAACACTATCCACGAAGAAATTGCAATATATGGGCTCAATGAAAACAGTCATGCAAATTCTAGAGTTTTAATAGTTGATGACGACTTGTGTGAAGGCATGTCTTTAAAAATATATCACAGAGCACATTATTTGTATTATCAGTATGTTGGAAAAACCTTAGAGGTAATGGTTATCACATTTTCCGATGACAAGATTCTAGAAGGGATGCAAACACAATAATTCAAATGATATCCAGAGATAGAAATGATGAGCTGAATCTATCCATACTGCATATAAAATAAATAAATATTTTTGATAAGGAGAATTTGAACTAACAGTGGGCCAAGTTTGAAATCTAATACAGCTAACACAGTAAAAATTAAACAAAACAAAATTTAATAATATAAAAGTAGTACAGGTACAGATAGAGAGGTTAACTTACTTTGACATTGAAAGGAATTAGAAAGTCCATTTCTTGTTATATTTTAATTTTGTTTATTCCACAACTACAAGAATCTATGAATTGGAGTACTTCATAAAGGAACATCAACTGAGAAACAACTAATAAAACCTATCTTGCTTTTCCTGAATATTTCATTAAATGTAATTTTTGTAGGTAATTTTATTTTATATTTCAGATGCAATAGAGAACTGATTGTGACAAGCCATCTCTCATTGTCATTCACAGCTCAAAATAAAAGTCTACACGACATTAAGATGAGAAAATTAAATGTTCCAGAGAAATAGTTGAGGATTTAATTTTAACATTATATAAAAATTTGTTTGTTTCTTACCACTCTATAAAAGAAAAATTCAGTTACAATTTATGGAAGATTTGTATCCTTCTTGAAATGATTGCACAACTATACCTTTTAAGCAGCAAGATCAAAGGGGAAGAGAGGAGTATGTGTTTTCTAGAATGGAAAATCCCAGCCTTCATATTTTTGTCAAAAATTGCAACACCTTTGACTTGAAAACTAAAGAATGATAGAAACCAGGATTTATCCATTTTTTTTGAAGACTATTCTACTATAATACCTCTGAATTATAGTTATAGTAAGAACTAATCTACTAGCCAAATGACATGCAAAACTGTACCTAAACCTTAAAAAAAAATACATGTTTCACTGAAATCAGAAATGTACATTTTAGCTGTTTCCATCACTGCTAGTTTTTGTGAAAAACATTTATGTACTGTCATTGTATTTTTCTTTCTTTTCATATTTCAATATCTAAACAGTTACTCTTTATTCTGTCAGACTCCTGCTACCATAAATTTTATGATCCCATACTAACCAAACAAAAAGAGAGTTATGAAGATAGTTTGTTTTGTATATTAATATATGGTAAAACTTTATAAATTATTTATATCTATTAATTTTAAATTATATTTTCTATGTAAAATATAATTTGAAATAATTTTATTTTACTGATTCTTTAGTGGAAAAACAGAAGTTTTAGAGTCTTTGCCCCTTACTTCATTTTTGAGCCTTCTAACTCAGTTATTTTGCACTTGATAAAATTGGAGTTCAGAGAGCTTTATATAATTTTTTTTCCCCCAGAATGTAGCATGGCAGCACTAAAAATGTGCTCACCTACAATTTAGGTAACTATGTAAAAATATTTCCTGAAGGTCCCATCAGAAGTATCAACCCCTATTCCCTGAGTCTGAGCATCCATATATGTGTTTTAGCAATATAAAGATCATATTAGTCAGGGTCCTCATGAGGAACAGAACAAATGTGATATACATTTAAATGGAGAAAGATTTATCTTATGGAATTGGCTTACATGATTGCATGGGCTGGCAGCTTCAAAATCCTCAGAACAAGCTGCTAGGCTGTAGACCCAAGGATAAGTTGATGGTGCAGTCTTGAGTCTGAAAAACAGCCTGGAGGCAGATTTCCTTCTTCCTCCAGGGACCTTAGTCTTTTCTCTTAAGGCCTTCAACTGATCTGATGAGACCCACCCACATTATGGAAGGAAATCTGCTATACTCAAAGTCTACCAATTTAAATGTTAATCATTTTTTTTTAATCAATTTTATACACATCAGTGTATACATATCAATCCCAATCGCCCAATTCAGCACACCACCATCCCCACCCCACCGCAGTTTTCCCCCCTTGGTGTCCATATGTCCATTCTCTACACCTGTGTCTCAAACTCTGCCCTGCAAAATGGCTCATCTGTACCATTTTTTAGGTCCCACATACATGCATTAATATACGATATTTGTTTTTCTCTTTCTGACTTACTTCACTCTGTATGACAGTCTCTAGATCCATCCACGTCTCAACAAATGACTCAATTTCGTTCCTTTTTATGGCTGAGTAATATTCCATTGTATATATGTACCACATCTTCTTTATCCATTCGTCTGTTGATGGGCATTTAGGTTGCTTCCATGACCTGGCTATTGTAAATAGTGCTGCAATGAACATTCGGGTGCATGTGTCTTTTTGAATTACGGTTTTCTCTGGGTATATGCCCAGTAGTGGGATTGCTGGGTCATATGGTAATTCTATTTTTAGTTTTTTAAGGAACCTCCATATTGTTCTCCATAGTGGCTGTATCAATTTACATTCCCACCAACAGTGCAAGAGGGTTCCCTTTTCTCCACACCCTCTCCAGCATTTGTTGTTTGTAGATTTTCTGATGATGCCCATTCTAACTGGTGTGAGGTGATACCTCATTGTAGTTTTGATTTGCATTTCTCTAATAATTAGTGATGTTGAGCATCTTTTCATGTGCTTCGTGGCTGTCTGTATGTCTTCTTTGGGGAAATGTCTATTTAGGTCTTCTGCCCATTTTTGGATTGGGGTGTTTGTTTCTTTAATATTGAGCTGAATGAGCTGTTTATATATTTTGGAGATTAATCCTTTGTCCGTTGATTCATTTGCAAATATTTTCTCCCATTCTGAGGGTTGTCTTTTCGTCTTGTTTATGGTTTCCTTTGCTGTGCAAAAGCTTTGAAGTTTCATTAGGTCCCACTTGTTTATTTTTATTTTTATTTCCGTTACTCTAGGAGGTGGATCAAAAAAGATCTTGCTGTGATTTATGTCAAAGAGAGTTCTTCCTATGTTTTCCTCTAAGAGTTTTATAGTGTCCAGTCTTATATTTAGGTCTCTAATCCATTTTGAGTTTATTTTTGTGTATGGTGTTAGGGAGTATTCTAATTTCATTCTTTTACATGTAGCTATCCAGTTTTCCCAGCACCACTTATTGAAGAGACTGTCTTTTCCCCATTGTATATCTTTGCCTCCTTTGTCATAGATTAGTTGACCATAGGTGCGTGGGTTAATCTCTGGGCTTTCTATCTTGTTCCATTGATCTATGTTTCTGTTTTTGTGCCAGTAGCATATTGTCTTGATTACTGTAGCTTTGTAGTATAGTCTGAAGTCAGGGAATCTGATTCCTCCAGCTCCATTTTTTTCCCTCAAGACTGCTTTGGCTATTCGGGGTCTTTTGTGTCTCCATACAAATTTTAAGATGATTTGTTCTAGCTCCGTAAAAAATGCCATTGGTAATTTGATAGGGATTGCATTGAATCTGTAGATTGCTTTGGGTAGTATACTCATTTTCACAATGTTGATTCTTCCAATCCAAGAACATGGTATATCTCTCCATCTGTTGGTATCATCTTTAATTTCTTTCATCAGTGTCTTATAGTTTTCTGCATACAGGTCTTTTGTCTCCCTAGGTAGGTTTATTCCTAGGTATTTTATTCTTTTTGTTGCAATGGTAAATGGGAGTGTTTCCTTAATTTCTCTTTCAGATTTTTCATCATTAGTGTATAGGAATGCAAGAGATTTCTGTGCATTCATTTTGTATCCTGCAACTTTACCAAATTCATTAATTAGCTCTAGTAGTTTTCTGGTGGCAGTTTTAGGATTCTCTATGTATAGTATCATGTCATCCGCAAACAGTGACAGTTTTACTTCTTCTTTTCCAATTTGTATTCCTTTGATTTCTTTTTCTTCTCTGATTGCCGTGGCTAGGACTTCCAGAACTATGCTGAATAATAGTGGTGAGAGTGGACATCCTTGTCTCGTTCCTGATCTTAGAGGAAATGCTTTCAGTTTTTCACCATTGAGGATGATGTTTGCTGTGGGTTTGTCATATATGGCCTTTATTATGTTGAGGTAGGTTCCCTCTATGCCCGCTTTCTGGAGAGTTTTTATCATAAATGGGTGTTGAATTTTGTCAAAAGCTTTTTCTGCATCTATTGAGATGATCATATGGTTTTTATTCTTCAATTTGTTAATATGGTGTATCACATTGATTGATTTGCATATATTGAAGAATCCTTGCATCCCTGGGATAAATCCCACTTGATCGTGGTGTATGATCCTTTTAATGTGTTGTTGGATTCTGTTTGCTAGTATTTTGTTGAGGATTGTTGCATCTATATTCATCGGTGATATTGGTCTGTAATTTTCTTTTTTTGTAGTGTCTTTGTCTGGTTTTGGTATCAGGGTGATGGTGGCCTCATAGAATGAGTTTGGGAGTGTTCCTTCCTCTGCAATTTTTTGGAAGAGTTTGAGAAGGATGGGTGTTAGCTCTTCTCTAAATGTTTGATAGAATTCACCTGTGAAGCCATCTGGTCCTGGACTTTTGTTTGTTGGAAGATTTTTAATCACAGTTTCAATTTCATTACTTGTGATTGGTCTGTTCATATTTTCTGTTTCTTCCTGGTTCAGTCTTGGAAGGTTATACCTTTCTAAGAATTTGTCCATTTCTTCCAGGTTGTCCATTTTATTGGCATAAAGTTGCTTGTAGTAGTCTCTTAGGATGCTTTGTATTTCTGCGGCGTCTGTTGTAACTTCTCCTTTTTCATTTCTGATTTTATTGATTTGAGTCCTCTCCCTCTTTTTCTTGATGAGTCTGGCTAATGGCTTATCAATTTTGTTTATCTTCTCAAAGAACCAACTTCTAGTTTTATTGATCTTTGCTATCGTTTTCTTTGTTTCTATTTCATTTATTTCTGCTCTGATCTTTATGATTTCTTTCCTTCTGCTAACTTTGGGTTTTGTTTGTTCTTCTTTCTCTAGTTTCTTTAGGTGTAAGGTTAGATTGTTTACTTGAGATTTTTCTTGTTTCTTTAGGTAGGCTTGTATAGCTATAAACTTCCCTCTTAGAACTGCTTTTGCTGCATCCCATAGGTTTTGGGTCATCGTGTTTTTATTGTCATTTGTCTCTAGGTATGTTTTTTATTTCCTCTTTGATTTCTTCAGTGATCTCTTGGTTATTTAGTAACGTATTGTTTAGCCTCCTTGTGTTTGTGTTTATTACGTTTTTTCCCCTGTAATTCATTTCTAATCTCATAGCGTTGTGATCAGAAAAGATGCTTGATATGATTTCAATTTTCTTAAATTTACTGAGGCTTGATTTGTGACCCAAGATGTGATCTATCCTGGAGAATGTTCCGTGCGCACTTGAGAAGAACGTGTACTCTGCTGTTTTTGGATGGAATGTCCTATATGTATCAATTAAATCTATCTGGTCTATTGTGTCACTTAAAGCTTCTGTTTCCTCATTTATTTTCATTTTGGATGATCTGTCCATTGGTGTAAGTGAGGTGTTAAAGTCCCCCACTATGATTGTGTTACTGTCGATTTCCTCTTTTATAGCTGTTAGCAGTTGCCTTATGTATTGAGGTGCTCCTATGTTGGGTGCATATATATTTATAATTGTTATATCTTCTTCTTGGATTGATCCCTGGATCATTATGTAGTGTCCTTCCTTGTCTCTTGTAACATTCTTTATTTTAAAGTCTATTTTATCTGATATGAGTATAGCTACTCCAGCTTTCTTTTGATTTCCATTTGCATGGAATATCTTTTTCCATCCCCTCACTTTCAGTCTGTATGTGTCCCTAGGTCTAAAGTGGGTCTCTTGTAGACAGCATATATATGGGTCTTGTTTTTGTATCCATTCAGCCAGTCTATGTCTTTTGGTTGGGGCATTTAATCCATTCACGTTTAAGGTAATTATCGATATGGATGTTCCTATGACCATTTTCTTAATTGTTTTGGGTTCGTTTTTGTAGGTCCTTTTCTTCTCTTGTGTTTCCCACTTAGAGAAGTTCCTTTAGCATTTGTTGTAGAGCTGGTTTGGTGGTGCTGAATTCTCTTAGCTTTTGCTTGTCTCTAAAGCTTTTGATTTCTCCATCAAATCTAAATGAGATCCTTGCCGGGTAGAGTAATCTTGGTTGTAGGTTCTTCCCTTTCATCACTTTAAGTATATCATGCCACTCCCTTCTGGCTTGCAGAGTTTCTGCTGAGAAATCAGCTGTTAACCTTATGGGAGTTCCCTTGTATGTTATGTGTCGTTTTTCCCTTGCTGCTTTCAATAATTTTTCTTTGTCTTTAATTTTTGCCACTTTGATTACTATGTGTCTCGGCGTGTTTCTCCTTGGGTTTATCCTGTATGGGACTCTCTGCGCTTCCTGGACTTGGGTGGCTATTTCCTTTCCCATGTTAGGGAAGTTTTCGACTATAATCTCTTCAAATATTTTCTCTGGTCCTTTCTCTCTCTCTTCTCCTTCTGGGACCCCTATAATGCGAATGTTGTTGCGTTTAATGTTGTCCCAGAGGTCTCTTAGGCTGCCTTCATTTCTTTTCATTCTTTCTTCTTTAGTCTGTTCCGCAGCAGTGAATTCCACCATTCTGTCTTCCAGGTCACTTATCCATTCTTCTGCCTCAGTTATTCTGCTATTGATTCCTTCTAGTGTAGTTTTCATTTCAGTTATTGTGTTGGTCATCTCTGTTTGTTTGTTCTTTAATTCTTCTAGGTCTTTGTTAATCATTTCTTGCATCTTCTCAATCTTTGCCTCCATTCTTATTCCGAGGTCCTGGATCATCTTCACTCTCATTATTCTGAATTCTTTCTCTGGAAGGTTGCCTATCTCCACTTCATTTAGTTGTTTTTCTGGGGTTTTTTCTTGTTCCTTCATCTGGTACATAGCCCTCTGCCTTTTCATCTTCTCTATCTTTCTGTAACTGTGGTTTTTGGTCCACAGGCTGCAGGATTGTAGTTTTTCTTGCTTCTGCTGTCTGCCCTCTGGTGGTTGAGGCTATCTAAGAGGCTTGATGGGAGGCTCTGGTGGTGGGTAGAGCTCTCATTTACCAGTTTTATTTTACATAGGATGCCTCATTTACTAAAACCATAGATTCCAAGTTGCTCCATGAAAAATGTGATATTCTTAGCTGTCAACATTAGGGAATTTCCCCAATCACATTTTTAAATTGATTTAATGTGTTATTTTTGAAAACATAAGTTGGGATATCACAAAATGGACTTAGCCTGCAGAGGCTTACTTTCAACCAGAGAGCTCCATTTCCATGTTCCGCTTAACAGAACCCAAAATGGTCTTCCTTCCCAAACCTCTTCCTTTTCCTGCACTATCTAAGAAAAAGTAACCACACTCTACATAGTTCCCTAAGCCAGAACCCTAGCAGCCATTTTTGCTTCTCTTTTCCCCTTCCCGCTCCATATCTAGTCACTGAGCACTTCTATTCTACCTCCCAAATGACCTCAGATCCTTTCCCTCCACTCCAATCTCTGCCACTGCCTTTAGTTTGAACCCTCACTCCTCGCTTAGATGAATCGAAAGTCTCTTAATGGGTTTTGTTGCTTCCATCAGTCCTACTTATTCTCAAGCGTGACCTCACTACAAACCACCTGATAGTGACTCCTTAACTTCACAACATTCAATGGCTCTCATGTTTCTGGGAAGAAAACCAAGCTCTTTACCCCAGCATCTACTTGGGGTTAATAGATCTAGGTTTGAATTTCAGGTTTAAGGACTTTGCAGCAGTGTGACCTCAGACTATTGGGCTCTCTAAGCCTTTGTTTTCTCACCGTGCCTGAGGTCACTGAGGGCAGGACTATTTTTCACACACGGGTGCCTGGCATGTAGGAGGGACTAATCAATGTTGAATGAAGGGAAAGTATTTTAAAATCCACATCAAAAAATTGTTCCTCCTTAAAAAAGGAAAATCCTGATACACTATGCCACTTCCAACCAAATTTGACTTCTACCTTTATTTTCTGATGATCACAATAAGGTGCCTTTGGGGATCCACACAATCAGGGATCAAATCCTGGCCACACCCCTGAGCAATCATGTGACCTTGGGAACGTTACTTAGCTTCTGTAAAATCTGTAAAATGAAGGTTTCTGAGGATTTTGTTCCCGAGGGTTAAATGAGTACCTCACTTGGAACGGGGGCGGGCGCATAGTGTTTGCCAAATGTTAACTATCGTTATCATCTTCATCAAATCAAGACCGTGGTACTTCACTTTGTGACTCTCAAGTTTGTATGAGAAAATCGTACTTTATGCGTTGTTGTTGGCTAAAGTAGGGAAACCTGGAAACTCCTGCCGTGGAAGAGAGAAACAGGCGAGAAAAGCGAGTTGCTGAATCCCAGCGCCTCAGAGGTGGGAGGGAGGAGTTCGGTAATTTACTGATGAGGAATTTACTGATGAGGAAGTGGAGGGGTGACGTGTCCTCGAGTCTCATTCAAGACACAGCCACAGCTCTTTATTGAGAGGAGGACCAGGGCCCCGGGGGTTGCTATGGTTAAACTGTAGGCGGAAACTAACACTCTTTGGAAGGCAAGACAGGAGGAGCATTCAGTTATAAAAAACGGTCAAAACTTGGGGTGAAACTAAGATCGTTGAGCAATACATCAAATGAGTCAACTGTCGACCCGGTGAAACCGAGTTGCTAACTGAACTGGCATTTTATGAACAGGGGCTTTCTACAGAGCCCACTGACTCAGGACGGCTTCCATTCACAAACTCCCGCGGCGCTTCCCGCAGGACCGGAAAGCTCGGAGCGCGAGAGATGAATGGAAACCAGAGTCTGGGGCGCGCCGCTCGGGGGGCGGGGCAGCCGCGGGCGGGGGCGGGGCATTGTGAGTTCCATGCCTGCGCTCTGAGGAGGGCGCGTGGAGGGAACTCTGGTCGTGATTGGTCCGTCGTAACCAGGTTACCGAAGGACACGTTCCGGTAGGCAAGGGCTGGCCGGGCTAGCTACTTTCAGTCAGGAGGCGGCGGCGGAAGGAGGAGGAGGTCCGGCTGCGCTCTCTCCCTGCAGTGGCTGCGCGTCTCAGCGCTTGTCTGGTTGTTCCCACCCCTTTTAACTAAGCCGGTCTGGTCACCGCCCTCACAGACTAGTTGGTTCCAGGGAGGCGGCGGCGGAGGCGGCGGGGGTGCGGCCGGGGCCGGGCCCCTGCCCGGGGCCCGGCGGCTGGGCGGACAGGAGAGCGGCGGGCGAAGTCGCGTCTGCATGTGCGGCACAGCCCCGGCATAGCCCGGGGCTGCCAGTGCCCGCCGCGCCATTGTTGGGGGAGGGGGCGGCTTCTGAGCTCGGCGGAGTCGGGGGACGAGCGGAGGCGGCGGCGGCGGCGGCGGCGGCGGCGGCGGCGAGGAGTGAAGGCGCCCCATGGGGAACTCGCTGTCTTGTTGCCTGTCCCGCAATGCCTGCCCCAAGTTGGGCCGGCGCAGGGGGTCAGCGGAGCCGGACTGCGAGTCTGAGGTCTACAAGGCGGCGGCCGGGAACGCGGTGGCAGTAGCTCCGGCGGCGGCTACCGTGGAACCCGCCGAGTTGGATTTCGCAGGTGGCGAAGGCCACCACCTGCAGCACAGCAGCGACCGGGAGATGCCCGAAGGTAAGAAGCGGCGGGCGCGCCTCGCCCCTCGCGGGGTCGGCGCCGTCTGCTCTCGGGCTTACCTCTGGCCTCCGCCGCCCCCAGGGTCCCCCGGGAGGGAGACGCCGCCTAGGGCTCCTTCTTGCCCGGAGTTGGCTCTCCCAGGGCGGGGCACCGGGGACGAAGGCTGGCTCTGCTTGGCGTCCCCACCCCTTATTCTTTACCAGTCGCGTCCGGCCAGTCTCCTTCCCTCTTCCCTACCCGAATGCCCAATTCTTTCCCCCGTTCCCATTTCCCAGCCCGGCCTGAGACCCTCCAATCCGCGGCCCTTCCTGTTCGTGGTTCTATTTAACATCTCGTGGGACTTAGCAGAGACTTTCTGGTGTATTCTCTCTTTTCTTAATGAAAACTTAAATACTCTAACTTCGGCGTATCCATCCCGTCTCCCTATCCAGATGGTACCTAAGCGAAGGAACTAGGTAAGGGCCTGATGATAGACTTCTATTCGTTAAGGTAGTTGATACTCGAGACAATTAAGACAAACATTAGAGGATTTGTCATTTAAATTCAAAATAGAGATGGACAGAGTCAGTGTGGTGTTCTTAACTAAAATTCTTTGGATTTTAATGTTTTCAGTCGCCCTGATAAAAGCTACTTTATCCCTTCTAACTATAATTTGAACACGATAGGAAAGAAAATGGTGGGAGAGGGGCTTAAAATAACTGTGAACGGTGTGAAACGTTACTGCCACGGCTGCAGAGAATAGTTGTTGGGTTTTTTTTCTTTACCAAAGGAGACCCCATGGAGTTCTGATTACTTTTAAATTCCCACTTTGACACAAGTATGTCTTCAGCTGCACGGCCTTAACCGACTTCTTTTGCACGTTGCCTGTTCTAAGGGAGGGGTGAGGTGGTTCCTGAGACTGCTGGACAGAAGTTTCAAAGGAGAAAAAACAAATTCAGATTGTAATTTGTAATATAAAGGTTTGGGAGTTAACATACCACATCCATCCTGCAGAAAAATGTCTCCATGGCTCCCTCCTCCGCCCCCCCCCCCCCAGTAGAATACTATTTAACTTTAAGAATGTTCAGGTAAAAGTTCTGAAGACTAAGTGGCTGGGGGTGGGTGTTGTCGGGGAGGAGAGGAGAGAGAGAAGAGAGGAAATGTTTGATTTTTGCCTCTAGAATTTTGGAAAGGGATGGCTCTAGGTTAAAAAAAAAAATTTCTGGGTAGCATAGTGGCACTTTAATAAAGACTGTTCTTTGAAGTATAAAACATTGTATCATAAAGATGTTAAAGCCCCACTGGCCCATTTGTTTCATTGAAATGCCAGAGATTATTTCATTATTTCATAGACGAAATGTCTTACAGCTCTTCTATTTAAATTTTAGTTGGGTTTATTTAATTTCTTTAAAAGTTAGAATAATTAAGCCTGTGGATTCACCCTTATGATGGACGTGGCTTTGTAAGTGGAAAGTACTCCCTTTTCAGAATAGTTAGATATTGTGAAAGAATGAACAAATTATGTGAATTAATTGTAGCTTTAAACACAAAGCATGTAAGTACTTGTGAAAACTGCTCTGCTTGTTGCTATAAGGTAAGCCTCTAAATGATTTTTCAAAACAGTTAGTAGTTGGCTAGTGTAGGATGAGAGACGAAAATTGGACCTTTATAGAATTCTTTTAAGATTTACAATGCATTTTCTTGTGTATTTCACTTGGCCCTTCCATCTACAAATAAGGCCCGTATATGTTCTCCCTCTGTTGCCGATGAAGAAGCCAAGACTTAGAGATCTGAAATGACTGTGTAACACAGCTACTGAACAAAAGAGACAGACTTGGGAGGTGGTAGATATGCCAAATTCAGTTCTTGGGATGCTTAAGAAACTGTTTAGAGTGCACCTTATATTTGATAATTTATCCATAAGTTAGGCCTATCTCAGCATACTCCAGTTTTGATTATTGCCATTCCAGTTGATTGTACACAACTCAGAAGCAACATTTACCTCTCCATTCTCTGTCTGTACATACATTGCAATGGATATGAATAAAAGTAGAAGTCATGAAATAGCCTAAATTTATCAGTCAGGTAGACACGTTGATATAATTTAAAGAGTTTGTTCTGGTGAAATCCAATTGAAGCCGAGAATGCCCTGCACAGAGGGACACTGGGGGAAGCTGGTGAGCGGGCAGGTGAGGTACTAAGCATGTAGCACACGACTATGTATGCTAAGGAAGGAGTGCTCAATCAGGAACTGGAAAATAGAGTTCATGAGTACAGGACTTACCTTTTTATGTTTAACAGGATTGTTAAAATTTCATTTCAATTTGTCTTTTTTGGGGGGGCATTCAATAAAGTGATAAGAGAAACCTCAATTTCAGCATTTGCCTATTAATGAAGTTTCCATAGAAACAAGGTCAGAACACCAAATATAAAGCACAGGCACATTGGAAGTTTGCTCTTTATGTCTTTATTTCAGACAATTTTGTATCAGTTTCCCTGGAAACTGAGAAATACCTACTCAGATATAAAACATTTGGGCTTTTCTACAGTGAAGAATTATTTGGTTACTTAGAGAAAATCGTACATAAATGATGCTCTGTCTTGTTCTTCAGAAACATTGGAGACGAACATGATTTCTTCAAGCCATCTCAAAAAAGTAACTCCTAAGAACGTAGTATAGATTTCAGATAGACTCAAAAGAATTTTTTACTACTTTGTCTTTAACAGTATATCTAATATAACTGATGGTAGTGTCATAATAGAAAATAAGATGCTACGGTCCTATTATCTGATTTTATTTTTATTCATCAACTTTTCATACAGCCTTTATGTTCTGACCTTAGGAGCTTTGCTAATTTTCTGGTGAAAGGTGCTCTCTCAAGTGACCCCTACCTCCCATCCCCCTGAAGAGTGGGTAGGGAAGGAATTGGCAATATGATGTGGAAAAACCTCTGAGCAACAGATCTTTCCTTTTTTTGGTGACAGTATTAATAAACATTTGATGTAAAAGATTTAGAAAACACAGAAAAGTCCTGCACTCACACTCAGAATATCCAGAATTTTTATGAATATTTTGGTGTTGATTCTTCCTGAACCTTTTGTATGCATATAAACATAACATTGTGTTTATTTTACAAAGATGGGACTGTTCTTTATGTGCCACTTTGTCACTTTTTGTTGTAAAGAAAAGTAACGGCATGCAGCTCCGGGAACCGTGCTGGCACCTAGAGAGTGCTCCAGGGTGACGTATTCCATGCAACTGCGCATGGCTCTACAGCCTGCCTTTTACCAGCTGTTTACTGTGCCATCGAATGGTTGGAGCATAATTCATTTACCCAGCCTTTATGGTTGAGCATCTTTTATAATCCCATTATAATGCTTTATTCAGGGGACACAGGTAAAAACTGATGCATTGTATTGATACTTCCCTATAGCATTCTGATTGTACACTCTGTCTTACGACTTCATTAAATTCATAGGGTGAGTCATTTTGTAGTAAAGGTATTTTAACATTAAATGTTCTTTTCCCAAATTAAAGTTACCATTGATTTTTCACTGAACATTAGATTTCCTCTTTTAGGTTTTCGTGGTTCTTGGTAACCTGTCTTGTGTCTTTGATTCTGAGTAACTAAACTACTACTCTAAGAGATCTGAAATTAACTCTGGTCTTAGGTGACAGACACATCAAAAGACAGCATTAGAAGAAATCTTAGATGATGTGGGAAAATTGGGAGAAACTTAACTGGTTTTGGGTACACTGAAACATGATTATTAGGCACCATTCCAGAGGCAGGACAAACAGTGGTTAGACAAGACAAAACCCGTAGCCTAACTCAGGTCCTTACTTTCTAGAGGTGCCTGGGGGCTGACGACACAAGAATAACATCAGGTAGTGAGAACACTAAGAAAGAAAATGAAGGTAATGGGCTGGGGAGGAGGACAGTTTTACAAGGGGTGGTTAAAGACAGCTTCTCTCCTTTAGCGACCCATGAGCAGTCCTAAGAGAGCCATGTGAGGCTGTGGGAGAAGAGGCTTCTGTGCAGTTCCTAAGAAGGGAATGTGCTTGATGCGTGCCAAGGACAGAAAGATGGGTGGCTGCAGCTGAGTGAATGAATGCCAGGAGGAATATGGGGGATTAAGACCTTGTATGCCTAGTGGGCCTTGACCAAAAAATATGAATTTTAGTCTAATTGTAATGGGAAACCATTGAAGGATTATATGCAGGGGAATGATGTTAATTCTTAGAAAAAGGGAAGGGGGGTAGAGAGGGTGGAGGGAGATCAGACCAGCTACTGTGTGAGAATAGACTGTAAGGGTGGAAGGAAGCAGAGAGGGAGACCAGTTAGGAGGCTGGTGCGGTAGCTCAGGTGAGAGCCAACAGTGGCTTGAACAAAAAAGCGATATTAATAAGGGTCTAAAATAGGCTGTAGTATATAGATTGCTCTTGCATTTCATTTGATTCTCACCATGTTCTGAGTTAGGTAGTGTAGGAATTCTTCTCTTAGGTATAAATTGAGCTGTCCAAGGTTTTAAAAATGAGTATTGATAGAGAGTAGGACTGTAAATTCCAAATGCATGGCATATAGGAACAGAATTTATTGTTGACATTATGTGAGCTTCTTTGGAATACTACCTTTTTTCTCACCCTTTTTTGTTGTTGTTGGTTTAGTGTATTAAAGTAATAAAACTTAAGAGTTAAAACAGTAACACTGCGTAATGTGAAATGAAATGAAGGCAACTTGCAACCCACAAAGGTTCTTAAAAGTCCAAGAAACTGAGTAAAGTACTCTTTAGAAATATATAAAGCCAGGTGTACTTACCTATGTGTCACCTCTCAGTCATGATCACTGTAACACTGATTGAGGATTAAAATAAGGCAAAACTGAGAACCAGGGTAGAGGCAGGTACAGAAGCAGTTGGAAACCAGAGCTGGGAAGTTGGGAAGCCAGGATGGTCAGAAGCTAGGGAAGCAGGGTCAAGGCGTGGGTGAGCCGTAGCCTGGCAGGTGCAGGAGCCTGCTGTGTCCCCGCTGGTGAGGCAGCCCAGCTCGGGGCCGGCTGGCGGGAACTCCCTGACTGCGGTGGCAAGTGTGGACTCAGAGAGATGAAGCCATCAGTTTCCGTGGTAATTGTAAGGACTGTAATGTTTGTCTTATGAGCCATAAAACTAATACACTGTGCAGTATAGGGGTGCTAGGGCAGTTCAGTAAATGCAGTGGTTACCGTTAAGTGAACTGGTGCTCAGCAGTTGGCCCAGAAACTGCTGACATCTCCTGTTTATTTGGAATATATTGAAATCAATATGTTGATATTAATCGCTTTCTGAAATATGCTGCTTCTGTCAGATGCTTTCTTGGTCACTTCCCTCTCCCTCTAATATTTTAACAAGGAAAAATCATTTATCGACAGTTTGATAGCATAGTTTTAACACTTTTAGCCTTCAGTAATGCATTTCATTTGTTCTAAGTTGCCTATGTTTTCACACTTTTAACAACTGCAGTCGAGATGGATCTTAACAACTGGTAGAATCTTAGATTGGAGGAAAAACAGTATTCAGTGTCGGTGGTGTTTTACAGGTTTCCTCTGAGGAATGTTTACATTAAGACCGAGTTGAATTTTTTTTTAATCATACTTTTTCTACATCGACCTATCGTGCTGTCAAATAAGTTGCAATTTAAATTGATAATACAAAAATGATGGGTCTTAAAATACAGTTTTAATCATAACCCCTAATCATGAGCTCAAGAATATTTCTCCTGGGTAAAACATTCTTAGAGGTTTCTAAAGAAATAACTTTCGGAAGAATCCATGTAATTTCCTGAATGCACAGTAATTTCCTGAAGTCTCTAAATTACTGTGTGTGCATGTGGTGGGGAGAGGGATGAGAGGGATGGTGGGTGGTAAAGCTTTGCTTAATAGTTGGCAGTCTTACCTTTGTGATAGTGAAGAGTGTGGTAGGTTTTATCATAGTCTCCTTAGGCTCTTGGGAAGATAGTTAATGGGAAGTGCAGAAATATTGTGTGTATGTATGAGTTTACTGTCTAATGGCTCACATGTCCATTCTATAAGATAGTGATGTGGTATTTTTCATTAGCAAAAAGTGCAAGTTATATAGAAAATTGTTAGTTATATAGACTATAAACAAAAGATTAATATTTTCTGAAAACCTCATGCAAACTGACAGCAGTAGGGCCCTGGTGTTTACAGTACATTCAAATGATAGGCCAACTCACCAAAGTGGAAATAACACTGATAACTGTGGGAAAATGGTCAAACTGTGTAATCAAAAGAAATACAAATTAGATCTACAGTGAGGTTCCTCATTCATATCAGTAGGAATTTTTTTTTTTTTTTCAAGTATCCAAAGCAAGGGTAGGAACTCAAAATGTCATGATTGGTAGCATTATACCCTAATGTGCCCCCCACCTTCTTTAGGAAGCAATTTAGCATTGTACATGGAGCCGTGAAAGTGATCTAACCTTTTGGCTTAGTCATTCCACTTCCGAAGATCTTTGCTAAGGAGATAAGACCATTATTTTAAAAACCTATGTACATGAAGATTTTCCTCATAATATTTTAAGAATAGAACTTTGTAAGCACCAATCCCCAGCAATAGGGGATTGGCTAAGTCCAGGATAGGAATAACACTTGATGGGCCAGTGTGTATTCATTAGACAATAAATATGCAACAGTGGGGTGGAGAGCGCTTGTTAGTAACAAGAAGACATAAATTGTACACTAATTAGAGCTTTTTTTAACGTATAAGAAAAGCAACTAAAAGTAACGGTTGTGAATCATTGTGTGTTAATGATTGTGAATGGTTGTGTGTAATTTTTAAACAGAGCATCGTTTTGTCTCATGCAGATTTTTGTTCATGATATTTGTTAAAGGAATGAGCAAGTGACTTTTACCTTTCCCCACCTTTAGTGTGATCATCAGTACTGCCGATTAACCAGGTCTCCTTCAGTTG
The DNA here is from genome assembly GCF_965194805.1 of Balaenoptera borealis. NCBI lineage: Eukaryota > Metazoa > Chordata > Mammalia > Artiodactyla > Balaenopteridae > Balaenoptera > Balaenoptera borealis. Next base: position 126,173 of record NW_028123094.1, on the reverse strand, counting down.
CAAGTTAAAAGAACATCACAGCGTTAAGCACTACTTGACCCAGGAGTTAAATGATCTCCTCAGTTCTGCTCTCCTCTGTTGATGTCTCCTGAAAAGCCTTTCCCCTCATGATAGCAAGGGGAGTGTCCAGCAGCTCAAGACTAGCTAAGGATCCTAGAGTACAGTTCTGCCTTTCTCTTTTCTTGGGAAGTCCCAGGACAGCTGTGATTGATTGGCCGGTCCTGGGTCCTGTGCCTACCTTTGAACCCCCTAGGATAGAGTAGGGAGAGTGCCAGCTTTTTTCTGGTCACTTGGGCTAAGTTTACTTTTTTTTTTTTGCATGTTGTCATTTCTTTTATCCCGGCCTTCTTGATTTTTGTATTTAGATCTGTAGTAGCACATCTTGGTTTGGCGGGTGTGTGTGTGTGTGTGTGTGTGTGTTAAAGCTTGCTTCTCTTTGATTCTGGCACTTAATTTTCCTGGACTTCCATTGAAAATTGTTAAGTTTTACCATGCCATAGACACTGATAAATAATACAGCTACTTTGCAAACATTTCTGCTTATTTTTTAGATTCAAATGTAGTCTATTTACTTTCTTTTTGGTATAGGTAAGTAGTCATGAATTCTTTCGGAAGCTATAGGTTAGAGGCAGCTGTGAAAGTCTCTGCCTGCCATTTTGTGTACAGCTGAAATAATTTATTTTCCCATTGTCTTAGTTTTTCAAATATGTAGGAGAAAAAAACTTTAAAATAATTATATGGGTCTTTTACATAAAAATGTTGAATAGAATATTTTCTCCAAAAGCAGCTTGATAAACTTCAAATTCAGTGAAGGAATTTTCATGAAGAACAAAGCAGTTGGTTTAGCTCTGTAAATTACTAGTGCTGGCAATGACATTAAAATGGATGGCTCAGATTCCTGTTAAAACGGGAAGTCCAAAATTACTGTTCGTGCAAAATTCTTTCTGGGTGGGAAAAGGGGATTCTAGGTAGCTACATTTGTGGAATGCTGGGTTAGACAGAATTCACTACTAGACTAATTCGTTTTTAATATATCAATGTGTGTATTCTTTGGCTTCTCTAAGAGGCAGGGATATATTTGTATTTCACTTTGACCATCAAAGCCATCTTTCAAAAACAGATCAGTTATTATGTGGTTTGGGAAATAATTGCCTTAACCATTACTCTTTATCTGAATCTTGGTCCAGTTTCTTAAAAGATTGGTTAAATGGTTTGAGATGGACTTTGCTGAGGAAGTGTCATAGGGCTTTTATGTTTGTTTGTTTGTTTTAAACAACAACCTTACTATCCTGTGTGGTAGCTTGTGCTTGTTTTGTATTTCTGCCTAAATAGAAGACGCTATCCCACCTTGGTGCAAGGTGGGCTACAGGCAGACCCACCTTTTCGTGTAGGTATGGCCAAAATTTTTTTCTAGTAGCCCTATGATCTGCTCCAGAAAGTACTCTTATTGAAGCCCCCAATTAATCATGCAGCGTGGAATGAAGAAGAAGTGAGTTTAGCTTTGGAAATAGAGGGCAAAGTTAAAAATCACTATCATGGAAGTGTTCCTCTAGATTAGAACATTGAACTTTTATGTAGTCCTCTTAAATCTGCCATGATGAATAGCCCCCAGATAAACCACAGCCAATTAAATGAGTTCATTTGTTGAATGGAGTTAGAATTAGCCATTTGATTGTCTGAAGAACATTTGCCAAAAGCAACTCACTTCGTTTTGGCATATTTGATATATTGAGCTGGTATCTGACAGTAGTTGGCCACAGCATAACTTGCTTCTTGAGACTGTTCCTGGAATGTGCTAGTAATATCAGCTTTAAAAGAGGGTGACTGAATTTTTAATTGATAAATAGGAGGGGAGTCACATATATGATTCATCTAAAAATGGCATAGATTATTTAGGTGCAAGTTAAAGAAGTCTAAGACATAGCCATGGTTTTATTCCACATGTATGGAGAGTTTCTACAATTTTGCTGTTTCCCAATAGAATTTTTATATTGTGCCTTTACTAAAATTGCCTTTTTGTCATTACTAAAAGCTCTTCTCAAGACTATTAAAAGTGGTTTCAATCAATGTGTAGCTATCTTTAAAATCATGTATTTTTCTACTCAACTAAATCACCACACCTTTTTCTCTTCTTCCTATACAGACTTAGCTTTGGAACCAAACCCTTCTGACCACCCAAGGGCAAGCACAGTTTTTCTGAGCAAACCTCAAACAGATGGTAAGGCAATGCTTTTTTTTCCCTGAGAAAAAGAGTGAAAACTGTTTTTGTTTTGTGTATTATAGGAGGTATTTAGAAAAACTCTTACAGTGGTTTAAATGTTTCACTTTTTTTATGTATTCACTTGTCTTATTTTAATATGTTGATGATACAGTTTCCTTTAGTTGTCAGTGTTTTAGGGAGGAGAACACTTAGACTATCTGTTTATACATTTTGCCACCTCTTTATCAACATAGTCAACTGGCCACATGATTTAGATGTGGTCTATTTCTCCATGCTACTTTGTCCTTTTCCCCTTGCTCCGAAGAGCACATATGTTAAAGACAAATGATAGGGTTTAGGTCACAGTTAGGTTTTCATTTGATCAAATCAGAAAAATCAGTTGTTATATATGGGAATTGAGCCTTGTGATTTTGGCCCTGTTTTCCACAGTGTTCAACCAGACGAGCCTATCTCACATCCAGATTTATGCTACTCAGAACTTTTAAGCTATTCAAAACTTTCTCATCCTAATGTAGTGCTGTGCCAGGGTAATAAGAGCAACATGCCATATGGGGTTTTCCAGAAGATTATCCTCAGCATGTGAAACTCATATAAATTTCCTGTGTCCTCCTTGTTTTAAGATGAGAATCAGAACCGTAGAATTTTTTGCACTCCTGCTTGCCTGCTTGTCTTCCTTAATGTTATGTTAAATCCTAGTTTATTTGCTAAAAAGCCATACGTGACCAAGTTTTTCAGTTGATTACGAGGGCAGGAATACAAGAAGTGAACATTCCATAATATTTAAAGTGAAGCAGCACAATAAAAAACGGAGGTTTGGTTTTTTGTTGTTGTTGTTTTGCTTTTTGTTTTTTTCCGTTAGATCACTGGTTTTTATAAAAGGATATAACTCAGGAACAGCCAGATGGAAGAGATGCATAGGGCCAGGCATGGGGACAGGGCACAGAGCTTTGATGCCCTCTGCAAGGGTACTACGTGTTCACCAACCTGGAAGCTCCTGGGGTTTCTAACTTGCATTTTTCTAGTGTGTGTACTTGAGCCACTCATTTCTGGTTAGGATTGCTCTATTTCTCAGTTTCTTCCAGAGCCATGAGCTGCTCACATGTAGAGGGGCGCTGGAGACAGTAAAAGAAAAGCTGTCCCATGCCTGTCTCTCTCTTCAGCCTTAAGGAATCCGTGCCTGTGATGCCTGTCTGGAGTTAAAGGAGGCAATGTGAGCAAGAGTGTGGCCTAAGACCCTCTTCAGGCTTTTATTCTTCTGGCCTTTGTTGGAGCAAAACAGTTTTGTGTGCTGTAGATATGTTCATTTAGGTCAGCACACTCATTTTACAATTTACGTTTAACGTAGGTTACTTTCCAGTTGTGTATTTTTTCAGTAAGGTATTTGAGTAGGTTACCATTAAGTGGTTCAGGATGCTTCCAGAGATACTGGTGCGTTCGGAGATGAGTGCCTGGCCAGAAACTGGTTCTTAGAGTTGTCATCTGTAGATTGTGGTAATTAAAGTAAGCTGTGTGTAAATGAAGAATTAGAAAATACTCCTGGCTAGTAGTTCAGCTATGCAGCAGGTAAATTTTTTTATTAGCTAAGTTTCTCACCTGGCCTAATTTGCTTTGTCCTTTTCTTTTGTAAATGGGGAGTCTTTCATTTGTACCTAATCCAGAATATCTATTAGGTCAAAAAAGTGAAACTAAGTTTTTAGATTTTATTTATAGGACTCATCTTGCTGGGTGATTTAAATTATATATTTTGTTGGAAATTATTTTAAAAAATAGAATGGAATTTTATCTCATTGTGTTATTGGTAATCCATCAAATAATTAGTGACTACTTTTATTTTTCTATGGCATTTGTATCAGAATTCATCAGTTAATTTTTTTTATTCTTAGTGCGGGAAAAGAGGAAGAGCAACCATTTAAACCATGTAAGTAAACAGTTGAAAAGTTAAGAAATTAATAGTTTGAATTAAAAATATGTCTGCCATGATTCCTAAAAATATGATGGATCCAATACTGTTAGCATGGACCTCTTTTTGGTAGATTTTCTAAATCTCTGTTTTCCTAATTATCAAATGTATTCAGGAAAGTCTTTGACTTAGTAGTGCCCATTTTTGAAGGGTTCTGACATTTAAGTTAAATTTCACTAATATGGTTGTAGTATAAAGATCTGCCTTAAATTCTTTTGCCTTATTTTTTTGATCTCATTTTTTAACCAAAGTAATAAAAGTATAACAGGTAAGTTAATTTTTAGCACTGTCCATTGACTTCTTGTCATAGCAGGTGACAGCTTAGCTTCTTCGGTCCACCATGACGTTATTTCCCTCCCTGTGTTCCCTCAACATGTATCAGTTTTTATTAAATCAGAATCAATGTTTACATTACTACGACTCTGCAAATATTGTGCATTGCTGAGCCATATAGTTCTCTGACTGTGCCTCCTCCTTGTACACCCTTCATTCTTCTTCTTAAATATTAATGAAATTGGAGCACTTCTGCACTTCTCTAGGATAACCCAACCCCCCTTTTCCTAGCCAACGTGATCTCACACAGCCAAATGCAGTAAGTAGCTCCCTGCCCGGTCTCCCTGCTTTCACATTCTTCATTTTTTCTGTGGAATTAATTTCCTGACTCTATTCACTTGCCTGTTTTCTAACAGCTATTTTTTTCCCCAAATGTTTTAACATTTGTCACATGCCTATCAAAAATATTTTCCGTCTACTAAGCCACATCTGTTCCATTTTTTTCTTGGAGACACTTTTCCCCAATCTTTTGTCTTCCTACTCCCATATAGACTAGTGTTCCCCTAGGCCTGCTCTATGCCTCTTTTCCTGGGATATCTGTGTGAAGTCATCTGGGATCTCACATAACTCTGCTCTCTTATGTTGGATCCCCTATGTCCTAGATTCTGTTTCCCTCTTGTCTTGTTATACTTCCTTGTTTTACTGGAGCACATTTTCCTGGGAAAAGGGCACATGGGCAGAAAGTTTATAGAGATCTAGCCTCTCTGAAACTCCTTCTATTTGATAAAGTATAGAATTCTCAGCTGAAACTAATTTTTGCCATTCTAAAGACACTTCCCTCTCATCTTCTCATTTACACTGTTGCTCTTAAACCTGTTGACATTGTATGGTACATTGTACATTACCGATTTTAGTCATTTCCCCCCATCCCTTCCTTCTCGGGAACCTTTTAGTACCTTCCCTCTCCCTGGGATTTTGAAATTTCATAATTTGGTTTGGTATAGACCTTTTTTGTGTGTTTCTTTGATATTCTGTTTTTTTCTTCCAGGTTCCTATTATTCGGATGTTGGAAGTCTTAGACTTACCAGATGGCTAACTTTTTTCCCCTCCTGCTTTGCATTTTGTCGTTTTGTCCTGCTTCCTGGAGGTTTCCTTGACTGTGCTCTAATCCTTCTATTGAATATATTGTTTTGTCTACCTTATTTTCAGTTTATAGAGTTCTCTTATATCCTGTCATTCTTTTTTTCACTGATGCAATTTCAAGTTTTCATTTGCTCCTGAGTTTTTATCACTCCCATCAATTCCTTCTTCCTGTTTGGTTTTGTTTTTTTTTAAAGCATCCTTATATTTTATTTTATTTATTTATTCTTTGGCTGCATTGGGTCTTGGTTTCTGCACGTGGGCTTTCTCTGGTTGCGGTGAGCTGGGCCTACTCTTTGTTGGGTGCGTGGGCTTCTCATTGCAGTGGCTTCTCTTGTTGCGGAGCACAGGCTCTAGGGCGTGTGGGCTTCAGTAGTTGTGGCTCATGGGCTCTAGAGCGCAGGCTCAGTAGTTGTGGCGCATGGGCTCAGTTGCTCTGTGGTATGTGGGATCTTTCTGGGCCAGGGCTCGAACCCGTGTCCCCTGCATTGGCAGGCGGATTCTTAACCACTGCGCCACCAGGGAAGTCCCATTCCTTCTTCCTGTTTTGATCTCTTACTTGTTGGGGGCTTCCCTCAAACGTGTGATGGTCCTTGGCTGTCTGTTAAGATCTAATTGGAAGCATCACTTGGACAACTCGTTAACTGATGGGCCTCACTGCAAGGATTTGGGGACCACGCCTCTGAACTCTGAGCCTGCCTTGGGTTCTGTAAGACAAACTGGTTTTCTTGTTCCTGTCCTAGTCACTCTCTGTAGGTACCAAGGTTGTGCTTCCTCTGTTCTGCCATGTCAGTTACCACTCCTTTATCTAGTCTTTTCACCTTTCAAACATTAAAAATCATCTGCTGTTTATCCTGTCTTATGTATAGCTTTTTTAAAAAATGCCTTTAATTCTAATGAGATGATATCTGAAAGAAGGGGGAGAGGAAATAGGTTTGTGGTCAGTCTACTCAAACTTAGATTTATTCTTTGAATATAGGTTCTGAGTTTGAAGTTTAATTCAATATAATTAACGATATTAATTCAGACAATATTTTTGATTATACCTATAATTAGAATATTATACTTTTCTACTAAGGCCTGGAGTATGAATTCTATTCAAACCACTCACCCTACCATATTGTCCATTAGTGTGCAACATAGATGGAGTATTACAGACTTTTCAGTTAAAGTCATTGATTCTTAATAAACGTATCCAAAACTTGTGAAAAGGGGGAAGAAAAAAGTGAACTTCAGCTTTATTCTCTTTTTTTTTTTTTTTTCATTTATATACTTTTATTTGGGAATGTTTAAATCAATACAGAGAAAACTAAATTTCAGAGACACTGAATATCATTAGTTTGGATATCATTACTTTATTATAAAAGAAACACGGAAATTATTTACAGGATGAAAGATTTCAGAACTTCAGTGGCAGCTTCACGTGATGCCATTGGGGGAACGGGCAGCTTCACGTGATGCCATTTCAATAGTGACTTATTTTAGTCGACATATTTTCCAAGAATGTCACCATCTCTAAATAAGAAATAATCCTTGTCATCTAGAACTACTTTGGTGCCTCCATATTCTGGGAGAAGAACTTTATCTCCAACTTTCACACTAACTGGTTGAATCTCTCCACCCTTTCCTTTAGAGCCTGATCCAACAGCTACTACCATTGCTTGCAATACTTTTCCTTGCGATTTTTCTGGAAGCATAATGCCTCCTTTGGTTACAACTTCGGGTGCACTTCTTTCAACTAATACTCGGTCAAAGAGGGGAAGAAACTTTCTAAATGCCTGTCCTGCCATGACTCCGGTTGCCGCACTTCGTACTCTCGCTCTCTCCAGCTTTATTCTTTTAATGGGTTAAAATCAGAGGCAGTAGGCACAATGGGAAGAGTCATTGGGTGGGGGCAGGATTTCAACAGGTACTTGACCTTTAATGATAAGCTTTGAGGGTTGTTACTTACTAGCCTCCTAGGTATGATTATTTTCTAGTCTTCACCATTAAACCTGAAGTCTACTTTAAGCAACCTTTCCCCTTATAAAGATTGTAAAAGTCCATGTATTTTGTCCTTAGTGCTGAATGAAGATAAATACTCTTCTTCAGTGACCAATTGAAATAATACCTATGAACATTAAACTGTCAGTAGTGTTTTTTGCTACTTGTTTTTTTTTTTTTTGTATTTGCATTTTATACCCTTATGTGTGTCAGTGCAGTTTATTGAGGTTGTGAGCCAGCAATGGTAAGGCTTTAATCATAAAGGACAGTTATCTTAAATTTTCAAGCAAGATGAGAGGAAAGTAATCTGCTGGCAGCTAACATATCTAGGCTTTGCTCAGAGGCTTCAATTCTGCCATCCTTTAGTGAACCCTAGATGCTGGAAAGTTTGAATAGTTTCAGGAGTAGGCCTGTGGAAGTGTTTCTTTTGTAGGATCGAGCCAGTAGACTGTAAGTTGCTGATACATTAAATGAGCCCCCATAGGACTATAGACCACATCTAATTAAAAATTTTAAATGTTTTAGCAGTAATATTTCCAAAGACAAATCAATATACATTCATAATAGAAAAAAAAGTTTTTAATAGAGGAAAACAGGATAAATAGCACCCAAAGCTCTACCAACTAGTCTATATTTTGGTACATTTCCTTACTATTTTTATTCCCCTCATATATATAGATTTTTGGTCAGAATTGACTTTTATTACGTGTAGTGTATGTCATATTATACCCTAATAGTAGTGACCTTAAAAGATAACCTGCTTCGTTTAGAATCAAAGTATTTGAATGAGTGAATTTTCATTTTTCATGCTGTATCTGTTTTTTGAGATTCTAAAATTACACATTAACCAAATAGCTTAAGGACCATATCAGAGTTTTAGTTTAAAACATTTCTAGCTTGAAGGAGAAATTAGTCTTCCAAATAGTGATACTTTTCAAATATGTTACATCTAGAACTTTTTGTTAATAAGGAATAAGTGGCTTTGCATAAAGCATCTGAAACAAGCAAAATGGTGTTTTATATATGCCATTTGGATATTTCTGATTATTGGATACTGGCAATTTTTATTTAAATGCTCTGTATTTTAAAAAGCATCAACTAGATTTTCTCCCTGCCTCACCTTTCATGTATTTGTGGAGGACATTGATGGGAGAGTGTGACAGCATGGTGAAAACTATTTTATATTAATAGGAGGAAGGAAGGCTCATCTGAATTAGTAAACAAACAAAAACCAAAAACAAAACCCAGCTTTAAAATTGTTTGTATTCTGTGGTATTAAAGAATGCTACTCTTCCTTCCAGTGGCTTTCAGTGATTGGGATTTGGTTATTGGCCTTACTTTAAGGAAGAGAGTTGTCCTAACATAGTTTAGGCCATTTTAGTATTTGACTATTGCCATGTTCATGGGCTCTTCACAAATAAATGGATACTTCTAAAGTGTTTTAAAGATAGTTCATTCTCTAGAGGGTCTCAAAAAGTTCTTTGTCACCTATCCAACACCACTGTAGATAAAGTCTCACGAATTTGTATCTTTAGTAAGATTTACCTCCAGTTGTAACTGATCTTAAATAATTTCTCAAACACTTGTTGAATCCTAATTTGTCCCAGATTCTGTGCTCAGTAGCTGGAGGTAGGAGAAGAATCTTCCTAACCTGGAGAAGCTTGTTTACTTAAGAGGGTGGTACTATGCAAGCAGCTGAGACCATGGAACAGTTGGTAAATTAGATGAGTGAGTGTGCAGGAAGTGAGAAGTTTTGTGGTGTGCCTGCTGGCAAAGGGATCCTAGAGGAAGATGGGGTCAAGCTTGCTGGGACAGGAGGAAGAAAAAGGCACTGCAGGCAGAGAGCAGCATGGGTGAGGCAGGAGTGTCAAATAACACGTAGAACAGAAGTAGTACAATTTTGAAATGAATGGCAAGTATTCTCTGAGGTTCTCACTTGAGTAATGTAATGGCAGTCTTACTTAAACATGAAGTGAGAAGTTAAATTCTCAGAGTTGTTTTATCCGTTTTTTTTGGATGCGAGAGAATCTTTAAGCAGTACCTATTTGTCCTCCAGATAAGGAAGTTGAGGCCCAGAGAGACTTACGGCCCCCAGCTTTTTAGTGATAGAGCAGCCCTGGCATGCCCAGCCTCTGATTCGAAAACGCTTGTCTCGTCACACTGTCTCCTGAACGAGTACATTTGTTATCGGCGTGCATTGACTGCAGTGAAATGCTCCGACATCGGTATTACAGAAAGCATGACGTTTTATTGTAGTAAATGAATAGAAATGGGAAATCTCAGCTGCATTTCATTGCTTAAGGAAAAAACCCTGAAATCTTATTCTAAACTTTTTACATTATTATAAAGGTAATTTATAATAGGCGCTTGCCAGGTTTGATTATAGGTACTATATCAAGGCAGCATTTTATAACCCATTTCTCAAAGCTCGTCTGTGGAAGTCAGAGTATAGAGGTTTCCCATAGAGCTGCACATGATATCACACTCAGGCAGTTCATGGAGTGTAAGAAAAATCTTAATGCTTTATCGTTTGACATTTTAACCAAGGAAAAAAACACACTTTATAGGTTTAACTTACTGTGACATTTTCTTCTATTTCCCTTCCCCTTCAGGTATCTCCAGGGCAGCTTACTAAAAAGTATAGCTCATGCTCAACGATATTTCTAGATGACAGCACAATCAGCCGTCCTAATCTTAGAACCACAGTAAAATGGTGAGTACAAGTAGGTTGCCAAGGGCTGAGTGACAGACCCCCTTATCGCTAAAAGCATCCTAGCCATACATAATTTCATTCATTTGAATTGTCCTTTTCAGTGATCAGGTTAAAAAACTGGTGTCAACTATACATTGATTTCAAGGACCTAAATATGAATTTTCAGTTTCCATTTTAATCTTAGAGCGCATGATAGAAGGGAAAGCCAGTTAGCAAATAAGAAATCCCAGAAAAAGTATAAATCTTTATTTGACGCATTTCTGTTGTTAAGCCATTGTTGAACATAATGAGAAAGAGAGGTACTTTTTATTGGCTATTTCTAGAAAAAATTATTTCTTTATGAGTTGTAGTCCTCAAACAATGTATACTACTTTGGAAGCTACTCTTAGAAGAAGGAACAGCTTGTCCCCTACTGGCACCAAAGCGAATCTGCATTTAAATTTAATTGGATTTTGTCAGATTTATCCCACTGTGCATTTTTTTTTTTCCTGCACTATTTCTGTATGAAATTTTACTTCTCCTTCCTGTCCCCCAAAGAGGGGGAGAATATATCAAACCAGTCTTAAGAAATACACACTCAAGCTTAATTTCTGTGTAGACGAAATTTGTTCAACTGAGGTTTTAACTTAATAGACACATTTAATTTTTGTTTATATATATAAATATATCTCCAACACACTGTATCAATCACAGCAGAGAACAATAAAAGAGGTGAGGTTTCGGAAACATGGCTGTCGTCAGGCTTATACTTAAGGAGACACGAACAGTGTCATGATGATGGAAACTATTCTTTAATTTCTGGGAGCACCTCATAGTCCACAATTGGAGATGCACTTTCAAAACACCCTAATGATGAACCTTTCAAGCTTATTTAAGAGAGAAAAACCAAACGGGATGCAGAGCTTCTTGCCTCCTCCCTCGCGGTTGTCCACGAAACATTAACATCTCCTTAGGATATGAATGTTGATTTTCCAGAACACAGTTTGGGAAATGCTATTTGAAAATATTAATGTCCTTATCCTTAATTTTATTTGTTGTCTTAATTTTAAAAGCTAATTATATTTTTAATTGGTTTTTAATGTGCCAGCTTTTTTTTTAGCTATTTAAATTATCAGTAACTTCTACTTTAATTAAAGACAGCAAGTTCACAGTCATAATAATGTAACTTTCCTCTCTTGCTTACAATAATAGTTGAAGTCAAATCATGTTTCAGCAAAAACTGAGCCCCATCTCTAAAGTCCTGAGTTTGGGCACTTATCACATCATCACTGAATGTTTTTATTCAGCCAAGACACTGAATCTGTGGGTACAAAAACCACTCTACTTTGGCTAGAGTCGCAGCTTCTTTTGAATTCAAAAGAGTCTGATGTCCAGTATATAATTCAAAAGTACCTTTGAAGGTTAACCTTGCTCAGGGACTTCCCTGGTGGTGTAGTGGTTAAGAATCTGCCTGCCAACGCAGGGGACACAGGTTCGAGCCCTGGTCTGGGAAGATCCCACATGCCGCAGAGCAATTAAACCCGTGCGCCACAACTACTGAGCCTGTGCCGTAGAGCCCGCGAGCCACAGCTCCTGAGCCCGTGTGCCACAACTACTGAAGCCCACGCACCTAGAGCCCGTGCTGTGCAACAAGAGAAGCCACCACAGTGAGAAGGCCGCGCACCACGACAAAGAGCAGCCCCCGCTCTTGGCAACTAGAGAAAGCCCGCGCGCAGTAACAAAGACCCCATGCAGCCAAAAATAAGTAAAATTAAATAAAATTAAAAAAAAAAAAAAAAGATTAACCTTGCTCAGACAAGTAGGTGTCATCCTTTTTTTTTCCCGACCTAGTCTAATTTTTGGAAGTACAGTAAATTTTAATTTGCTCTCATGAAGTTTTAAAAATGATCATTCATCACATTCATTATTGGTGAAATAAAGGTTTACTGAGAAAATTAATAGGGCCAACTGGCTTTTAGGAATGATTTTGAAAATGTTTATCATGGGGTTAGTTTTCAGTGGGGTAGTTGTTCTCAGTGGGGTAGGTGAGCCTTATTAGAATCACTTATGCAACTTTTCAAGATATATGTTTCTGGATGCACAAAGTCCACCCGCCTGCCCCCGCCTCCAAGACACAGTGTCTGTGTGTCTGTCTGTCTGTCTGTCTGTCTCTCTCTCACCCACGCACACACACCTTTTGACAAGATGGGGAATGATGTGAAGCATGATTATATGGACAAAAGCATCCCGAGTGATTCTCCGATCTTAACCCTAACTCATTCATCCCTAAACTTTGCTGCACGCTGCAGTCATCTGGGAATCTTTAAAAACAGTCCTGATGCCCAAGTCATACCCAGTGCCGGTTAAATCAGAACATCTTGAAGCAGAAGCCAGGCAGTTTTTAAAGCTTCTCAGATGATCCCAGTGTGCAGCTGAGCTTGGGAGCCACTATTTGGTTAGAGGGCAGGAGAAAGAGAACTGCTTCTGATAATTAGTGGGACCTTAGGTAAGTCAGTTTTAAGCCTTGGTTCCCTTCTCTGTAAAATGGGTTGTTTAATTAAATGTCATCTACGGTTCAGTGGTCCTTTCCATCGTAAAACTTCTAATGCTGTGATTTTAAAATCAATTTGAAGATGAAACTTTGAAGCACTATAGAAGTGTCCATCTTTGATGCTAACGCTGTTACAGGCCTTTATACAAGTGCTAAGATTCTATAGACCTATTATAAAATTCAGATTTGCCTTCCCTCAATTATTTTGAGTTTCATTTTAGACACTGAGAACAAAGGGGAGCATATAACTTAACCAGAGAACCCCTTTGTTGCCTAATATACAACAGCTGTGAATAACTTAGGAATATAGTAACTTAAAAAAGACTACCTAAGGACTTGTATCTATCTGTTCGTTAATACTTTATTTGAAATAATTTGGAAATACCTGTCATTAATAGTATACTGTGTAGTATTATGCTGTATTATTAGCACTGCTTATTTCAGGATAGCTAGACCTATCATCAGTTTTGTGGCTATAAAATTTTGCTATTAAATTTTCTAATAATTATGTAAAAGTGATTTTAAATCATTTTGGTATAGAGCACTTTTATTATTTACTTTTAGGGAAATAATGGAAAACGGATGGGTAGGTGGATAGCGAACTAAATCAACTGAAATTCAGGGGCTAACAGAAAAACCACACACACACACACACCCCCACACACACAAACTACTATATGGCTTAAATTTAAGCATGTGTATAGATAGATAGAACTTGTACAGGACAGAAGGTTTTGTGGGTAGAAGGACAAATGACAGGGGAAATATGTAATAATTTATATATTATAATAATCAACCAAAACATGCCTTCTAACAGCATATCTAGCATTTTGGGTCTCCTAATTTTGCTAAAAGCTGAAGAACCTAAAACAAGGGGGAAAGCACCCATGTGGTACTGTTCTGAATTCGAGGATTTCGGGGCCACTGGGCCTCTGGAAGGTCTTCCCTCCTTGCTAACCCCTTTTTAAAAATGTCTTCAGGCCTGATATGATAAAAATCAGTTATTACAATGTATTTTTTTTTCCTCCACAGTATGACCTTAGCAATATATAACCACATAAAGAACAGGTGAGCTCTTTTAAAACCTATCTTGTTATTCCAGCTAATTAATTTACAAGGTATCAAGTTTAGTGTTAGGTAATAACTATAGGTGTTACTGGCATAAGCTTTTATTATTCGAGTGCTTTTATTACAATATAGAAGTGAATCATTTATTTTTATCTTAGGACCCTTAATTCTTAGGTTACTGAGCATCCCAAAGAGTATTTGTTTATATGGGTTATATTGATAATTTACTGTATTAGAAATTGAAATTGAGAATTTAAAAAATTAAATCCATTGTATGTTCAAACAGGGTTTGCCTTAGCACTATTGAAATTTTGAGCTAGATAATGCTTTGTTGTGGGGTGTCGTCCTGTGTGTTATAGGATATATAGCAGCACCCTTGGCCTCTACTCACTAGATGCCAGTAGCACCTTCTTCCCTCCACATTACGACAACCAAAACTGTCTCCAGCCATGGCCAGAAGTCCCCTGGGGGACGAAATAACCCCTGATTGGGAACCCCAGTGTTTAACATAAGTCATTTTTTTTTTAATGAAAAATAACTATTTTCCACAACAAAAAATATTGAGAGAAAAGTATCTCCTTAATAGAAGACAGCTGATTCTCATATCTATTCTGTCTTCAGTCATTTGTTTTGAAGAAACAATATGAAGAAGATCCAGCTGCTTGCAGATATATAGTTGGAAAAAGATGTATTTTTAAAGCCTTCAGATAATTTGGTATATTCTTTGATACTCTACCAAAAGTCTGCATGTGCTAGTTTCTTAAATTAGTTAAAATGGAATTCTAAGTCATATCAATGAACTTGTAATAAATACTATGTTAAATTAATACCCATTGATCTGTCATGCATACTGAGTAGATCTTTTTACCTGTACCTGACTTTATAATATTATACATTGGTCATTTGGAAAGTATTGGTTCACATTTCTTTAGACAGTGTCAAAAACTCACTTTTGTTAGTATCACCACCAGTCTTACCAGAAAAGTCTTTTAAGTGTTGAGAAGTTGTCAAGTTCACAATAGAAGGTAGAAGTTTTCCAAAAATCCTGATATTTTTAGCTTGATGGCTTGAATTTTGTCATTGGCAACAAATAACTTTAGAGTTATTTTCCTTGAAGTGACAGGCTCACTTTGTTCATTTGTGAAAGAATGACTGTGTCAGTTGTACATTCAAATAACGATGGTGTTCGATGAAAAAAGTGTTTCAAATAAAGATGGTGTTCTATGAAAAAAATGACTTACCGCCAAGTCACAAGTGCTTTTCCTTAACACAGCCATATTTCAGTATGTAAAAGTGCTTAATGCATACTTTCCACTTATTCAGAATATTAAAAAGAAGGACCAAGGTTTAAGAACACTATTAATTTTTACTCTTTTATCAAGGATGTTCTTAAAGCAGATTTTTAACTGCAAGTGGCAGTGAATAATTGAATGACTTCTAATTCAGTTTGGTACCACTGCCTTGATTCATGCTCAGAAACCAGCAGTTTTACCCACTTTTGCTTTTATACATCCATACCAAATGTCACACAATGTGAAGGGCAGGTAGTGTCTTAGTATTCTTATAAAAGCAGTTTTGACCTCTTGGGCCTCCTGAAGGAGGGGATAGGGGAGAATCCCAGAGGCCTGCAGACCACATTTAGAGAACCGCTGTTCAAATGAGCGCAGTGTATTAGTGTGGTGAAATTTTAAATTAAAAAGCCTGGTTTCTTTTAAAATAAAAAGACAATTACATTTTTAACTCAAACTATTTAAAAGAGACAAGAAGAAATACACAATCAGAATATAAAGAACTAAAGAGAAAAAAACGGGAAAAAACCATGAATCTCATATTCACATTGATTGAAGTTAGAAGAATTTATTGCCCACCACCACTGCTTTATAAAATGTTCTTGCATATTCCAGTGTGAGGTTAGAGGAGTGAAAATATATTGGTTTACTAGCATTGCCTGTTAGGGAGGGTCAGTGCTTATAGAGGCAACTCTGGCTGGTTGTTGTAGAAAAGATTTCACGGAACTTGATGTGCTGAGTAAAAATAGGTCAGGAAACCTTTCTAAGGGTGGAATCCAGGAGAAGAATTTATAAAACTGTTTGCTTTGTTGAAGGTTAAGCTTCCTCTACCCCTCTCTCTACTCCTAGCAGATATTTTACTAAGATAGTAACTCCTGAATTAATTTTTTAAATGCACATTCTTATTTTATAGAGATGCAGATAGATCCTTGGATATTTTTGATGAGAGATTACATCCACTCACAGTGAGTGTCAGTTTTATTGAAGTGGTATTTTTCTCTTATACAGTTGTGTTTATTTCATGCTGATTTGCTTTGAAATTAATTACTAGAAGAAAATTACTTCCTCCAGCTCGAAGTCAAATTCATCTTCCTTTAAGTCTTCTTCCCCACGCCATGTTGTGTCTAGTCATTTTCCCGAAGGCGTGTTGTATAAGGGGTTGATGGATATGAACCGAGTTGCACTTTGTATGAATAGTGAGCAGGTAAGTAAACATACCCAAGTAACAGAAAATGTATCTTTTTAAAGGATGATTTTCCATAGCATCAAACAATATAAATATTTGTAAATAAACCTAATATGATAAGGCCTCTAAGAAGAAAATTAGAAAACTGTTTAAATTTTAAACGAATTAAAATGACAAAGTTTTAAAATTCACTTCTTCGGGTGCTCTGTAGCCACACGTGGCTGGCGACTGCTGTACAGGACAGCACATTCTTAGAGCCTTATGGTTACAGGACACTGGGAATGTGTTTTCAAAGTTGATTACAGAAAAGTATGACATATGGTGATCAGCAAGACTTTTGAGCCTAAAAATATTGGGTTGGCCAAAAAGTTTGTTTGGTTAGTGAATATATTGTTCAATAAAATGCTTGGTGAAAATGAAAACTGTGTCGTTTATTTTTACTTAAAACCAAATGAACTTTTTGGCCAACCCAATAGTTTACATTTGGTTAGAATTCTGTGGGGAGGAACGTGGAAATACATAAATTTTCTGCGGTTGTGCCTGTATTTTTCTTTAATGAATGGTGGTGAGTACTGGATCACTGTGGTATTTTAGGATCCCATTGTTTATATTTAAAAGACTACAAGACATGTCACCCAACCAAAATTATTTTAAGGGGCACGTGGGCCCAAGTGTGAAGACTGCTATCTTAAGGGTACTTTTAAGTATTTTTCTTCCATGGATACTTAAATTGCATTTTTTCTCCTTTCAGCGAGAAAAGCTTCCAGAGGAATACTTCGAGCACGATCCTGAACACGAAGTCATTTACAGATTTGTTCATACTCTTTGTAGTGCCGCACTGCTAACTGCTGACTGTGCAATAGTAACTTGGGTAAGATATTTTTTCTTTCATAAAGCATCTGTAGAAATTTCTGTCTTGTACACATGGTATGGTCCTGTTTTTCCCAAATGAAAGTAGGTTCCTGAAATGATCATTAGAACTTTATTAAGAGAAACCTATCAAAAGAAAGTAAAGTATACACATTTGAGCTTTAATAATCATTATGATTTAAAATGTTGCCATTGCTTTTCTCATCACAAAACAATTGCTATTAAAGGCAGCAGGAGAGATTTCTGGTTTCTCCTTCCACACCTGAGGGGACACATGCACGCACAGTGCACACACGCACACACAGACGGCGCATGTTGTGGTGCTAGGGCGGGGCCATAACTGAACGCTCTGGTCCACAGGCAGAAGCAGGTGCCGGGTAGTTTGAAGCTGAGTCCCAGACTGTACTGCCTAGGCAGTTCTGATGTGTGTCCTGATTGAGAACTACTGCCCTCAGTTCTCTGTTCCTTGGGTAATGGATAATGGTGTTAACCATCCCTGCTGTCCTCTTATTGCCTGCATGTGAAGTTGCCCAGGACTAGGGTGCCAGTAGGACTTCAGAAGGCTTTCCTCTAGTTAGCCTGCTAAGCTACAGCTGTGTAAGGACCTTTTTGTCATCCATTCCTAATTCCTATGGTAAGATTTTATCATTTGAATACTAAATCATATTCAAGTGAGAGGTAGCTGGGATTGTTTTACTCCTCCCTATAGCAAACCTGTAGGGGGGAAGTCAGCTGCGTGGTCTGCAGGGAAGGAATACTTAGGCCCCTCACTGCCGGCGCCTGTCAAGGCAGAACTGAGGACGGGAGGCTTGTCCTTTTGAAGAGAGACCCCTCAGCGGGTACTGGATCAGACACAGGCCTTTTCTTGGAGCTACAGGCCACTTGGAGTGCTTAGCACATGCTTGAGAGAGGCAGGAATGGTGCTTGCATATGGAGAGCTAGGAACTGCAGGAAGGAGAGTATTTGGGTTGGAAGAGGGGCATTTCTTTGTAGACAAGTTAAGCTTGATGTACCTGCGAGACAGCAGAATGGCAGTGTCTAGTAATCATTTGAATATATGGGATTGGAGCATGAATCTGAGCTAGAGGGAGGGAATTAAGTGTAGCTGTTCAAATGCAGAGAAAGTATGTAAAATAAAAAGTGGGTAGAAGATAGATCTGTAGGGACTGTCAGCACTTAAGGGACAGACCCCCAGAGGAGTGGCTACAGTGGTAGGAAACCCAGCAGAGAACCCTAAGAGACACCAGGAGAGGTTCAAGAAGGAGAGTACGCTAAATGCTACCAAGAAGTTGCTCATGTCATAAATACCATGTCACTGAATACCTACTCTGTGTCACTTTTCTACATGTGGGGGGTGGAGGAGAGAACAAGTTGGATAAATAAAGTTCTTGCCTTTATGGAGCAAGTGTGGAAGACGTAAATTTTTTTTTTTTTTTTTTTTTTTTAATCGGAGTACAGTTGATTTACAGTGTCGTGTTAGTTTCAGGTGTATAGCAAAGTATAAGTGTTTTTTTTTAATGAGTGTTTTTTAAAAGATGACTATTTCAAGTAGTGGTAAAAACCATGAAGAGAAAGCAAGGTAAAGGGATAAAGTGATTAGAGGGGCTTACTAGAAAGCTCAGGAAGAGCCTCTTTAAAGAGGTAATGTTTGAACCCAGGACCTGGCTGAACTGAGGAAGATCAGGTACGCTGGCATTACGGGCAGAGGGGACAAGTGCAAGGCTCTGAGACAGGAACTTGTTCTGTGTGTTCAAGGGAAAGCAAGGTGGCCATTGTGATCCGAGCGGGGAATGAGGGAAAGAGCATAGGTGATGAGGTCACGGAAGGACAAGGCCGTACCGCACAGGGCCTCGTAACTTGCAGGCCACGGGAAGAAGGTATTTGTTTGATGGGAAACCTCTGGCAGATCTGGAGCAGGCGCATAAAGTACTCTTAATTTAAGAGGCTCTCCTGGCTGCTTTGGGGAGAACAGACTGTAGTCTGTTGGGAGGCAGAGAAGTTAGGCAGTGGCAGCGATACAAGTCAGAAGTGACAGACAGAAAAGCGGTCAGGGTACCAGTGAAGGTAGAGATAACAAGAAGTTCTAACAGATTGGAGCAGGATACACTCAAGTGCAGGTGTTTGGTCTCAGCGACTGGGCGTGTGGCAGTGCTCTTTCATTTATGAGGGAAGGCCTGGGGAGTGGAGCTCTGGGACGAAGAGCTCTGGGTGGTTTGTGTGAAGGCACCGGTGACCACGGCAAGGGTAGTCTCTGTAGAGTGGTAGCAGCAGGAGGCTGACTGAAGTGGGTTAAGGAGAGGATGGGAGATGAGGAGCTGGCCTCAGCCCTGAGGACGCCGTCGAGGGGCAGTGGGGGACAGGCTGGGGACATGGAAGCATTCACACTGGAGGAAGCCTCTGACAGAGAGGGAGAAGTTGTTCCAAAAGAGACTAACTGTGGGCACAGTGCTCTGCAGAAGCGAGGTGGGATCAACGTCACTCGCAGGAGAGCGAGCTTCAGTGAAAAGAAAGACGTCTCGCTTCCTCCGAGACAGGAGGGCAAGTGGGGTAAATGAATGTCGGCACGTGTACCAAGTTTGCCAGTACAAAGGTGAGAGGAAGTTGAGAGATTGCCAGTGTCGTTTCAGTGCCTCTGATTAGTCCCATAAAGTAGAGAGTTGAACCTTGCGGGGAGAGTCGTTCTTAGGGTACTAGAGAGTGCTGAGTTCTTTGGGGAATGGGAGCCGAATTTCACTAAGGACATATAATCTCAATACCCGTGTTTGAAAACACAGTAGAGTTTGGAGGGCATGGGCGAATCTGAGCTGTCAATCTGATAACCCTTCAGAGAGTAAACAGACTCTTTAAAACTGGACATTTTTCTTTTTGTCAAATGGCATATACACTCTTCTACAGAGGTAACAACAAATCACAGCTTACCTCTCAAATCTTTGCTCAGCTGTTAACTCCATCCAGTTCTTTGTAGGGTAGACATTTGATACATGTAAAAGAAACCATGAAATCATCTCACAAACCGGCAGGTTTAGAGGAGCCCCAGGGATACAGACACAGGCAGGTCTTCCCACCTTAAAACCAAAAGAATTGACTAAGCTGCAGATTATGTAAGACAGAAATGAATAATGAAATGATAATGGAGATGTGAAAAATTGGGGATATGAAAAGGACTACCCTTTGTATGCATGTGTGTCCCTGAAAAAGGCACTCAAATATGGGAATACTTGACAGCTGCAAAGCCCCTCTGTACTGCCTGTCCTGCTGTGCCACGCAGCAGCCACTGGGAGGCTCTCTTGACCACCAGTTTTTATCTTCAAGTTCATGCCACAAAAGGACTGGTGACTCTGAAGAGAAGGTAAAGATGTGCTCAGTCTTACCAGAATTTTACACACTCAAGCGTTATGTAAAATCGCCATGCAACCACCACCAGTCTTGTAGTTAACATTGCACGTGATAGGCACTCAAGCATTTACTGAACAGTTGAAGTCGACACTGGGCTGTGTGTGCTGCCCTTGACAAGTGGGAAGGTAATAATACAATGCGTGTCTTTAGAATGCCCTTTGCTGAGAGGTCCTTTCATTCCTGTGACCAAAATTGGGTTGGAAATTCACACGGGCAGAGTAGAAATATCAGACTAACAGAAATATCTGACTTACAACTGTGACCTGGCCTCTGGCCTTGGCTTGGCTGAGCAAAGTCTTTGTAGAACCTAGGAATAAAAGGGGTGTCAAAAAGAGATGAAATCTGTCATTCCTAACAATTCTTATCACAGCACTTAAACTGAACTAAAATCAAAGATCAGTGCTCTACTTTTGCAGATTTACTTAGAAAGGCTTTTAACTTATGCTGAGATCGACATTTGCCCCACTAACTGGAAAAGAATTGTTTTGGGAGCCATTCTTCTTGCCTCGGAGCTTTGGGGCGATGACACTGTACAGAATGTGGACTACAGACAGATCCTCAAGGACGTTACAGTTGAGGACATGTGAGTTTGTAAGGTTACCGTGAACTTTCTAACCATTTTCCGATACCTCATTTGCTCTCATAAAGTTTGCATTTTTAAGAAATGTTACATTTTAAGAAAGGTTACCTTGTGCAGAGAGCTGAAATAGACATAAAATGACAGACTTCTTTCTATCTAGCTGTAGTATAACAATTTGTATTTCCCCTCATTAATTGGTAGGTCTTGATGTGTTATTGTTGTAATATTCTGCTTGATAAATTGAAATTATTTTTCTGGTGGTTTTTGCCAAACATTTTACAAGCTCACTACCAGAACAACATGGTACAGTCAGTAACTTGACAGCTTTCTTAAAGCTGTCTACCAGGTCCAGTCCATTTTTAAGGGGCACATGCCTGGTCTTTGAAGCAAGTGGCCACTGTTAAGGTCTTAGGGCCTCTAGACTACTGACAGGTTATAATTTCAACCTGAGTCACACATTGTGTATTTGCTTTTGCTGGTCTTTTTCTCCTTTTTATCTGAGGTTCTGTTGTTACAGAAACTATGATGTACAGGTAGCCACATATAAAGGTTTCAGATCCCTGTGTTCCTGTCTCCTCCCCTAAAGTCTGCTGAGTTAGGAAACACCTACCTCTCAGGTAGTCCGGGAAGCAACCCTGGGGCCTCCCCCAGGGCACTCAGCAAACACAGCGGCACTTTGTGGGGCCTTGAGTTAACTAGGCAGGTTCTCCTCACAGATGGCACGCTCACATTGGCATGAAACGCCAGGCTTCCAGTCTGGCTCTGGTGAAGGGCCCCAAGGGTGGGAAGCAGGATGAGCCAGAGAGGTAATTCCAGCAGACTCTCGAAGTGCCCGCTTGACAGTGAACCTGTCTTTGTGGGTGGCATTCAGGAAAATGGGAAAGGACACCTCTTGATTATATTGGACAGCAGAGGCCGATCAAGATGGCAGGCAGGGGCAAGAGTTGGTTTTTGTTACCTTTGCCCCTTACTCTAGATAATTCACAATTACCAAAGTGCATATTTACAGCTGAAGCGAGGAAAGTTGTGACTAAGAGAAGGGACCAGTGACTGTCAGTAGCTGTCAAAGTGGCTTTTGGTGAAAATGCCCAGTTTGGTGATCATGTAAACCAGGTGGTCATGGTGATATTGCTGGTAGCAATCTTAGCAAACAGTGTAACAGCAGATAAGGAATTTGAAATGAATAGAAGTACTTTTGGAAGTTGCAGAAACTAAAGTGACGTTGACCAACACTATCATCAGTCTTTAAACTGGTCCCTTGAAGGAAGGAAAATTTGTAATCGTGAACACCATCCCTGCCATGATGGCAGCTGAAATTTTCTCAGAATCTGCAACTGAGCTGACTGGGGCTCTGGTTCCAGGTACAAGATCCGAGAACATGCAGGGAAACGTGTGGGTGTTCATAGACATTGAGCCCAGGAGCATTGGCGGCACTGTCCAGCTATGAAGAAACTAATTCTAAACGCTTTTCTGTGTAGAACGGAGAATCACCAGGAGTTATGTTTATAATAGGCTGCTTTTGTTTATGATCTTTGGGAGTTGGAAAGCATTACAACAAAGTGTTTAATACACATTTGTTTCATCCCTCTGCTGTTGACTACTATTCGTAATGGTCTCATTTTGAGTCTGAATTGAAAACTTGCTGTCTATCAGCTTTTCCTTAAAACTTTCTAACATCTCTGTGTCTTGTTAAATATATATTTCCCTTCAAAAGAGTAAGTTAAACTGAGCAGCTGCTGTTCAGACAGTTTGCTGCGCCTGTAAGTGGTAGGCTCTTCAGCCACCTAGCCATTTAAAAACAGCAAAAAACACAGAAGATGCATATTCTGTAGGCATAATGCTTTTCTTCAGTGATTAAAGCTCTATGAATAGACATGTTAATCCTATGAAGTACTGTATTTCCACACAATTAAAATGTATTAGTGGAGAAAATATAAAAGGGATAGTGAAGTGCATTTATTCCTGTAGTAAATTAAGTCCTGATTAGCTGATTATCAAAACATTATCTGGTTTACATTTCTATAGACTTCTGGCCGTATGAACAGGAAATGAATTTTGGAAGTAGGTTCAGTTAGGTTTAAAGTTCAACAAATGAGAAACCTCATTTCTGCTCATACTCTGCTCTCCATACAGGAGAACATGGAGCATTTGTTGATTTATCCAATGGATAAAATGTTAACACTTTAAAACCAGGAAACCAAATGTATTGTCAAATAAGCCACTTGCATGTTTGTTTGGGTATTTATCATTATTATATAATCAACTCTCTAAAGTGATTGCTGTGGAAAGTGGTAAGATTTACTCTAATTTTATATTTATTTACTTAAACATTTGGCAAGCAAATGGCTGGATGTGGTCATAGAGCAGAAGCCTGCTCCCAGCACTCTACTTTCCCACTTCATTGAATTCGCCCTCTGTGGGCGTGTGCAGTCTGTCCTGGCAAGGGGCGGTAGGTCTGAACATTCTGGGCTGCTCTCCTAACACCGGGGGAAACAACTGCTCTATCAGAGGTCGTATCGTAAAGTGGGTTTAGTCTAGCTGAGACATAATCTTACTGCCTTCCTAAGCTTAAAAAGTGCATCCTGTCCTGTCATGGTGACGACAACTCACCCTAGTAAGGTTTTAAGGTGAACAAAAACTTGCATTATGCCCTTTGACACAGCCCCATGCACGGGGTGGGGGTGGGGGGATTCCCTTTCCCATCGAATGTAGCTTATTTATTTATTTACTTGAGATGAATCCTTGTTGCCTCAAGAGTTTTCCCCCCTCAGAGATAATAGCAGTGGCTCTCGATGGATCCATTTTGTTGCCGTGGTGATGTGCCCACTCCTTTTGTTGGCTCGTCTCTACTTCAGTAAGCCCCTTCCTGTCATCAGCCCGGTGAAAATGTCTGCAAGTTCTTCAGAGCTAATAAACAGCATACATCATTCCTTTCATCTGATCACTATAGCGGGGCCTTGTGAGTGAGTGTGGAGCATGAATCGTACAGCTGCACTAATGGAACTCTGAAGAATGAGCCCCTGAGTCAGCAGCATGAGTGCATAAGAGGGCCATAACCTCTTCCCCCTTGTCCCAGACTCAAAGTGCTGGGACGCAGAAAGGACCACAAATAGCTGTACCTTGTTTGAACATTAGGGTATTAATCCAGCTGGGTAGCCATTATTTGTTTCAAAACAGTATTTAGAGCCATCCTAGTAGCTCAGAATGGTATTTTTGAAGATAGCCCAGTTGACTAAAATTGTCCTGTGTTGGTTTTGTCTTCTCCTCCTCCCCCAGGAATGAGATGGAAAGGCACTTCCTGGAGCTACTTCAGTTGAATAATATTCATGTTCCTTTCAGAGTGTATGCCAAATACTACTTTGACCTTCGCTCCTTAGCAGATGACAACAACCTGAATGTTCTATTCACTCCTCTTAGCAAAGAAAGAGCACAGAACTTACAGGTAAGGCTGTGAAATCACTAACTGGGGTTTTCTGTCAGCCACGGAAGCCACATCTGTAGCTAAATTATATTAAGCAGTGATTAGGAAAATGGAAAGCTGTTAACAGTTTGAAGAGCTTATTGACCCGTTGGCATCATATTTCCTGTGTCTTTTATGGTTTATACAGGGATCCCACATTATAAAAAAAAAAATTGTCTCTTCTGTAACCATAATTCAGAATACTTTAAATCATATTTAATCTGTTCTTAATGGTTTTCCATTTGAACCTCTACACTTACATATAACCATACATGAATAATTTCTTAAAATTGTATCCCTAATCATATGTACCTACATAATCTACTTACCACTCTTAACTGTCTTTTTTTTTTTTTAATAATTGATGTTTTGGACTATTTCTACTGTCTTGATATTTTTAATAAATAAAGAAATGTATTTATTTATTTATGGCTGCATTGGGTCTTCGCTGCTGCACGCGGGCTTTCTCTAGCTGCGGCGGGCGGGGGCTGCTCTTCATTGCGGTGCGCAGGCTTCTCATTGCAGTGGCTGCCCTTGTTGCAGAGCACGGGCTCTAGAGCGCAGGGTCAGTAGTTGTGGCGCACGGGCTTAGTTGCTCCTCGGCATGTGGGATCTTCCCGGACCAGGGCTCAAACCCGTGTCCCCTGCATTGGCAGGCGGATTCTTAACCACTGCGCCACCAGGGAATTCCCTCTTAACTGTTTTTTACTCAGCTTGCAGTTCATGTGTGTGTGTGTGTGTGTGTGTGTGTGTGTGTATGTGTATCACAGTTCAGTCCCATGAGTTTATTAGACAAAGCATCCGTGGCTAACCTGAGAGACCTATACTTGGAAGGTATAATGTGGATTCAGATACTGGCTGTAGAAAGTACATGAGTTTTTAATATAAATGGTAACGTACATGGAACAAAGTAATACTTATGGCTTATGATTTTTGGTGGGTATACAGCAAAATTCACAACTGAAATGAACACATTTAAAATTGATACTTTCTGTGGTACCTTGGTGGTACTTTAGAATAAGATGTTTTTCTACCATAATTTATGTGCAAGTGAAATAGCACCTTTCAGAGCTTGTCATTAGACCTCTCCTACCTTCAGCACATACCTACCTGATTAAAATTTTCTTAGAGTATGTAATAACTAATGAAAACTGAATAGAAGTTGAATAGCTGAGTAAACACTGATTTTGCCCAAGTGTATGTCCATTACGTTTAAGGATCACGCGTGTAGGTAACAGATGATATTGCTATTAGGAGCCTATCATTAGGAACCCAATTTTTAAGTAACTCTAAGTTATTAGGGCAAGTTACCCCTTGCCCCAGCAATCTAATCATAGCCCTTAAAGGTTATTACCTTAGGGAATTGTCAGTTAGTGTAGATATCAGCTATCCAAAGTAGCAGTAACTATGAACTATCTAAACGAATGTAGATGTGTGGCTTATCAATGATGCTTTTTTTGTTTTTTTAAGGTCCGAACATTTTTTTTTCCCCCTAATTATACCTATGTTCTACCTGATTGACTCTCCTAGGCCATTTCCAGATTGTGTGACGACGAATACAAAGACGTGTGTAGAGCTGCTATGAGAAGGTCTTTCAGCGCTGATCATTTCATTGGTATTCGGCGCTCCAATGCCATCCTCTCTTAAGGGAGAAGTGAGGGGTTGTAACATCATAAACCCCTCGAAACAAGGACTGGAGAAGTATCACCTCTCCTGCTCAGAAACCAGCAAAGTTAGTATTTTCACCTTAAAGAAAGACATTGAATTCAAGAGACTCATGGACAAGCGAAGATTATGCTCATAGGAAAGAACGGGACCTCGTCAATGTAACACGCTCTTCTGTCCTTTTTATTGTAAACAGAGTTACAAAAACCACTCCAAAGCTAAAAGCTCCCAATCCATGCACAGATATCTGCTCCCAATCCACACACAGATATCTGATAGCTGTAAACTATGTGAGGTTTTTTAATTAATAGCTTAAATTTTTAGACTTTAAAGACACTAACTATATAACTTCTATGTTTTTCTTGACTCACTGTCCCATAATGCTGCATATTCCTTTAGAATCAGTGCAGTATTACCATCAAAAAATGGGACTCCAAAAAAAAAAGAAAAAAACAAAAAAAAAACAAAAAAACAAAAAAAACAAAAAAAGAAAAAAAAACAAAAAAAAACAAAAAAACCAAAAAAAACAAAAAAAGAAAAAAAAACAAAAAAAACAAAAAAAAAGAAAAAAAAACAAAAAAAAAAGAAAAAAAAAAAACAAAAAAAAAGAAAAAAAAAAAAAAAAATCATAGGACTCCTAACAACTCATAAAGCCAAACTTCGGAACAGACTGTTGTAGCATCGTTAGGTTTTGCAGGGTTCTTCCTCCCTACTATATCATTGAAGCTGCTAGTCATTATTGGCAATCAATTTAAACCAAAAAGCTGCTGAATAACACGTCATCCAAATTCTTTGCAGGCAGTACTTATTAGCATATTAGCATGTTTGCGATCATAAACAGAGAAAGAAAAAAAAAACAAAAAAAAACAAAAAAAACAAACAAACAAAAAAAAACAAAAAAAAACAAAAAACAAAAAAAAAGAAAAAAAAACAAAAAAAAAACATGGGACTCCTAACAACTCATAAAGCCAAACTTCGGAACAGACTGTCGCAGTATCGTTAGGTTTTGCAGGGTTCTTCCTCCCTACTATATCATTGAAGCTGCTAGTCATTATTGGCAATCAATTTAAACCAAAAAGCTGCTGAATAACACATGTCATCCAAATTCTTTGCAGGCAGTACTTATTAGCGTATTAGCATGTTTGCGATCATAAACAGAGAAAGAAAAAAAAAACAAAAAAAAAACATGGGACTCCTAACAACTCATAAAGCCAAACTTCGGAACAGACTGTCGTAGCATCGTTAGGTTTTGCAGGGTTCTTCCTCCCTACTATATCATTGAAGCTGCTAGTCATTATTGGCAATCAATTTAAACCAAAAAGCTGCTGAATAACACATGTCATCCAAATTCTTTGCAGGCAGTACTTATTAGCGTATTAGCATGTTTGCGATCATAAACAGAGAAAGAAAAAAAAAACAAAAAAAAAACATGGGACTCCTAACAACTCATAAAGCCAAACTTCGGAACAGACTGTCGTAGCATCGTTAGGTTTTGCAGGGTTCTTCCTCCCTACTATATCATTGAAGCTGCTAGTCATTATTGGCAATCAATTTAAACCAAAAAGCTGCTGAATAACACATGTCATCCAAATTCTTTGCAGGCAGTACTTATTAGCATATTAGCATGTTTGCGATCATAAACAGAGAAAGAAAAAAAAAACAAAAAAAAAACATGGGACTCCTAACAACTCATAAAGCCAAACTTCGGAACAGACTGTCGTAGCATCGTTAGGTTTTGCAGGGTTCTTCCTCCCTACTATATCATTGAAGCTGCTAGTCATTATTGGCAATCAATTTAAACCAAAAAGCTGCTGAATAACACATGTCATCCAAATTCTTTGCAGGCAGTACTTATTAGCGTATTAGCATGTTTGCGATCATAAACAGAGAAAGAAAAAAAAAACAAAAAAAAAACATGGGACTCCTAACAACTCATAAAGCCAAACTTCGGAACAGACTGTCGTAGCATCGTTAGGTTTTGCAGGGTTCTTCCTCCCTACTTTATCATTGAAGCTGCTAGTCATTATTGGCAATCAATTTAAACCAAAAAGCTGCTGAATAACACATGTCATCCAAATTCTTTGCAGGCAGTACTTATTAGCGTATTAGCATGTTTGCGATCATAAACAGAGAAAGAAAAAAAAAACAAAAAAAAAACATGGGACTCCTAACAACTCATAAAGCCAAACTTCGGAACAGACTGTCGTAGCATCGTTAGGTTTTGCAGGGTTCTTCCTCCCTACTATATCATTGAAGCTGCTAGTCATTATTGGCAATCAATTTAAACCAAAAAGCTGCTGAATAACACATGTCATCCAAATTCTTTGCAGGCAGTACTTATTAGCGTATTAGCATGTTTGCGATCATAAACAGAGAAAGTAGGTTATTTCCTTCTGTTGGGTCTGTGCTGCATTTCTTGTTAACTATAATGGTGCTTCTGATTTTGTGATGATTTTCCTCTTTGTTATATACTTGTATTAAAGGATATTTTCATAATTCCAGCCAACATGGTGGTCCAGTAATTAACAAGCCGGTGATGAAATAGAAGGTGTCCGAAAAGTCTTACAACAATTTTAAGCTTTAATATAGTGTGCTTAGATACTCCAGAACACTGTCGCAGAAGTATAAATGCTAGACTGGCAAAACATCACTTGAAACTTTAATCGAATTTCTTCTAAACTCATTTACTTTTGTACATTTTAAACATTAAGCTTTTATTTTTTTATTTTTTATTTTTTTAAATTAATTTATTTATTTAATGGCGTGTTGGGTCGTTTCTGTGTGAGGGCTTTCTCTAGTTGTGGCAAGCGGGGGCCACTCTTCATCGCGGTGCGCGGGCCTCTCACTGTCGCAGGCTCTCTTGTTGGGGACACAGGTTCGAGCCCTGGCTTGGGAAGGCCCGTGAGCCACAATTACTGAGCCTGCGCGTCTGGAGCCTGTGCTCCGCAACAAGAGAGGCCGCGATAATGAGAGGCCCGCACACCGCGATGAAGAGTGGCCCCCACTTGCCACAACTAGAGAAAGCCCTCGCACAGAAACGAAGACCCAACACAGCCATAAATAAATAAATACATAAATTTTAAAAAATAAAAAGTAAAACAATAAACGCTTAACGTTTAAAATTTACAAAACTAAATGAGTTTAGAAGAAATTCGATTAAACTTTCAAATGATGTTTTGTAAGTTTGTGGCATTTATACTTCTACAAGTATCAAAGCTTAAAATTGCACTAAGACTTGAGGGGATACCTCCCCTCCTCTTTTTAAAATAGTCCTTTGCAAGGCTGGGCTGCTTACCTGCTTGATCACTTAAGTTTCTTTTTTCTAGATTTGGTAAAGGAATTATGAACAACAGTGTTAATTCACATGTAATAAATTGAAAGGAACTGGACCCTAATAGTAGGGACAGGAGAGCAAGTGATACGAAACAGCTTTTCTATCCTGTGTGTTAACCTGGCTGTAGGTGTCTCACTTCAAGTTCTATTTAAGAGGAAGCATATAAACCTTAGGAACCCTTACCTCAGGCTTTAAAAGGCAGGGAGGTCCAGTAATCAGTCTTTTTGGAGATTGGTAACGATGTCACCTAAACTCGAAATATTAAAAAAAAAAAAAAAAAAGTGTTCTCAACTATGTGAAATCTTTCTCCTCCTACCTTCTCAAATGTAATCCTAGGAATTTTGCCTGTAAACAAAGCATTTCTGGGCCAGAAGTACTTTCTCTCTTTATAGCAAGGCTTCACATTATACTGAGTGCTGCAGGTTCCATCATTTTTAAGGGACAGAGACATAAATGATAAATTATGGTATATAAAATACTACAATCTACCACCTCAAAAAATATTGTTTATGGAGTTTGGAGCTTGGAAATTCAAGTACTGATTGCAGTTTTATTTTGAAAAGAATGCTACAACTTATGTGGTTTTTCTTCCTCATGTTTATATTAAAAGAAAAGCTAATAAACTCTGTTTTAATTAAAATATATGGCTACTGTGTTTGTAACACTTCTCACTATTCACATAACATTACAACTCTGCCTAACTCAAATGTTTTCAGTCAGCTCTGATAGTCGGGCCTTAAAGCATTTTCAAACTAACCATTCATAAGTTGTTTTGCCTTTAGTTAAGATGTAGACATTTATTTCTTCAGCTTACGCTCTTTTCAACCTGAAGATAATCTAGTACACTTAAAATCACTGGCTACAGTGCTCAGTGGCATAATGCATTAGATGGCATTTTTGAATTGTTTGTTATGGTGCCAAGATGGAAATGCACATTGAAAGATAAAAGTAGGTAAATACACAGAGAAAGGAATTACAGGAATACTGTAGAATCAGAACTTGTTGTTTGAGGGTTTCAAGCAATTGAACAGGAAAGAAAATGGAAGAACAGGAAGCAGTAGAATTGTGGTTGCTGTTAAGAGGGTGACTTTTAAACAAGCCACGTAATTTGACTTTAACATGCTATTTCACTTAACATTCAGTTGGAAATATACCAGATCTCTAAAGTTTCTTTTAGACCCTAGCCACTGCACTTGAGCAATATTCCATCAGTCCTGATAGTATTGCCGTAGTATTTCATCCACCTTAGTTACCTTCCTGAGGTCACATCTTTAACTTTGTTCTTGTTAAGTTGCTGATGAGGAGAAATGATCTGATTTAGTACAGAAGGGAAAAGAAATCTATCACAAGTCACTGTTTATATCAATAGTTTGCACCGCGTAGTAATATGCCAGTTACTAAGCAGAAATGCTGACATATCTCGAGTGGTCGAAGGTTTAAAAAAAAAAATTGGGGGTAGGAACATTGGGCATGACTGTAGCTTCAAGAACAAGTTGGTAGAATAAGGGGAATCGCTAAAAATTGCTTTTCCCCTTCAGCTTTCATTCTAGAGGCAATACAGCCATTTTAATAAATGGGAAGTTGAGGCAACTTAAGGTAAAAATTTAAACATCACAAAGTAGGTTCTCCAACAAATATGGGGCATGGAAACTAGTTATTAAGAGGGTGGCAACTATGGCATTTTTTTCCAGATTTTTATACCGAGGAAGGGTTGGTTCCCTAAAGTAGTAAGACTATAAAAGGATATCTGACTACCTGAACTCAAATTTTACTTTTTCGCTTTTTAAAAAAAATTATTTTTCTCTATTGGAATACTGACATCTGTGCAATTTTAACTCTGGTATACCGTGAACTGAACTTTATTCTTTACAAGGAAAAGACAAAAGTTTGAAATGTATGTTTGAACCAAATTAAATTGCCATTTTTGTATGTTAAATTCATGTGGTTGACCCTAAGACAACTTCTTAGGGCCCAGTGTTTCTGGTTAAGAGAAATGTTTTCCACCCTGTATCAGATTCCATCATGACCCTATTCTTTCACATTTACTCCTAATGTACCCTGTATGCCCATTATTGAAATTCAACAGCACTAAATCCTAGTTTTACAACAGGTCAAATTTCATTTCTTAGTTTTCCCATTCTATAAAATATACCATTCCTTGATTTTTGAAAAATGCTGAAGCCAGTATTTACTGGAAAACAATTCACTCTGTATTCAGGTTATGCAATGTTTTTGGAAATGTTTACCTATAGCGTGTAGGTTAGCTAAAATCTTTCATCACCCAAGACTTCTCTCTAACCACATGTAAAATGACTACGACTGTTCCCTCACCCAGAAGCCGCATTCTTGAGTATAGAGCTATTTGGTAAAGCACTTGACAGCTGGTAGGGGCTCTCCCAGGGGTAAGTGCTAATTTCTATGCAGAATCTGTAGATTACACCCAGCATCTATCAAGTTAAGGATTAGATCACCTAAAATCTTAACTGTTAGCCACTCACCAGCCTGGCCAGCCTGACACCGTGCCAGCAAGAAGACAAAAGATCTAGGAGCCCTTCAGAGACACCTGGTCCCTTGTACACAGGTGCAATCTGTTTGGCTTCTGAGGCAATTTCCACTAGTCCATTTTAAATGGGTTTGGCAGATGAGATAACATGTACTTCATGTGAAAGAAATGTTATGAATACCGGTTTATGGTTTAGGATCTCTAACATGCAGAAAGAACCAGGAAAGTGAAGTAGTATAGAAATTAAGAGAAATCCAGAGTCAAATGAAGAGGTTAATGTTCTTAAAAAAAAAAAAAAAAGGAACAGGTTAGGTGATTACTTAACTGCTGTGAGGGCAGCTAAATAATTTGAATGTGATTAGAGAAAGTCAGTGACAGCCTCAGGACCTAAGGTCCTCAAGAATATGTCGATCTCTACTTCAAGACCTCAAATTACTCTGCTAGCTTTTTCTTACAACATCTATTCCTTCATCTTACCGTTCTCAATTCTACTGACCTTTACTTCTAGCTCCCCAGATGGTGGCCCTTTATCTCCTCACTGTGGGAACCGACTCTTCCAAACGCAGGGCATCAGTGTTTTGTCCACCTCCCACTGCCCTCTCTCAACAAGGTCATCTCAGCTTCACCCTTTGACTCTCTGCTCGTGTCCAATGTGGCAGTGCTTGATGTTGGTTACTACTATGAGCCATTTCTAAAACACTATCACCAGGTTCCAGGAAATACAGGATTTATATGGCTCACGGGCTAACTGGCCCCTTGTAATCCCCTTTAATCAACTACTTGAGCCCTCCTGTGTTCCCACAAAGTAGTTGTTCCCAATTTGCTGCACTCACTCCCCTGATCTGCCCACAACCCTAGATGTATCTCCTCAGGCTAGGCAGCAACCCCACCTTCCAAACTCCAAAACTCATTTCATCTGGCATTAGGAATAGATGCCTCACTTCTTAAGGTAACCCCTCTCATCTAAGGGAGAGGATTCCATCCCAACTCTTCAAATCAAATTTCTATATCCAACACCCCCACCACCAGGATGGTGGTGAGGATGGGGCAATTTGACCTTCCTCAGCCCTTGACATGTCCTAGTGTTTCTCAAGATGTGGTCTCCAGACCACCTGCCTCTCATGGGCTGAAAGTCCCTGTAAGAAATGAAGCTTCTCTAAATGCAATGTGGAATCCTAGAACAGATAAAGAACATCAGTGGAAAATCTGGTGAAATCCAAATGAAGTCTGGAGTTAACAGTAGTGCGTTAATGTTGACTTCTTAGTTTAACAAATGTGCTATGATAATATGTTAGTATTAGGGCAAAATGGATATATCTTTGCAACTTTTCTGTAAACCTAAAATAATTCTAAAAGTTTACTAAAACAGAACAAAAAGACCTAATTCTGGGATCCCAAATTAATCTCAATTCCTGGAGCTGAAGCCTGGGAATCTACATTTCTAATAGGAACCCCAAATGATTCTTATGCAGACACAAATTTGAAAACTAGTCTTTCAATTCCCTTTCCATTCCATGCCTGAATGGCTGCTTCCTCCTTGTTTTACTTACCTTAACCTGATTGAATCTTTTAGATCCTCTCAACCCTAAAATATAAGTACTATCATTATCCCCCTTTCACAGATGAGAAAGTACTCAGATGCAGTACACAAGTGAAGTACTAAGAGCTTAAGTAATTTGTTCAGGATCAACAGCCCATGAATGATGGAGCTGGGAGTTGAATCCCTAATCAGTCTAGCTCCCAAATCTATGCACAGAACCATTCTACTTCCTCTCATTCTGTTGCACGTAAGAGCTCTGTAACTAAATCACTAAAAGAAGCATTATTACCTATTTCTCCAACTTCCTAAGTCCAACAGTGCCCCCCTTTTCCACTGGGGGGAATGAACAATGAGAAAGCATTGGGAAGATGTGCCAACTAGAGACCTGTACGGGTAAGGCACAGTGGCTCTTGCACCAGGATCCAGCTCAACTGCTGTATTTTCTCTTCTCCCAAATGCCCTAACATGTACCAATCTAATAATGCTCATAGTACTCACTTTGATGCTAAATTAATTATCTCAGGTTTACTAAGCATCTGTCCAGATTGTCAGGGAAGTGCCAACTCTAAATCAATTTACAGTTGGCCCTCCGTATCCACAGGTTCTGCATCAGTGGATTCAACCAACCATGGACTGAAAATATTTAGGGAAAAAAATTTCAGAAAGTTACAGAAAGCAAAACTTGAATTTGCTGCACACCACCAACCATTTGCATTATATTTACAACTACTTACTTAGGATTTGTACTTGGTGTTATAAGTAATCTAGACATGACTTAAAGTATAAAGGAGGGTGCGGGGGAAGATGGGAGGATTGTGCGTAGGTTATATGTAAATACTGCACCGTTTTCTATAAGGGACTTGAGCATCCATGGATTTTGGTATGGGGTGGCACGGGGGGGGAGGGAGACGACTGGAACCAATTACCCACAAATACAGAGGGAGAACCATATATCCTCTTATCTTATCTGGGTTCCCTGACTTGTATTTAGACCTTAATACAAAGTTGTGGATCTAACTGCTGAATGATGAAGTTTTGGGAGTTTCTGACTGCAAACCAGACACACACAACAACAGCAGCACTTCTAGCCAAATTGCTTCAGTACAGAGTATAGATGGAGGGTTGATAAAATAGAACACAATCTCAGGTAATGTCTCTGTTCTTATGTGTATTTTCCTTCATTTCTTCAAGTGAATCATGAAACAATCACAGGATCAGCAGGAGAAACCTAGGAAGTATATTCAGGTAAAACATGTTTTCATTAGTTCTCCTTCTGGTGATTGGAATTTCTTTGATTTTATTATCAATAAAAACGTTGCCACTTATATTCAAAGTACATCCGAGAAATCGGATCATGAAGTTAGAATGCACATACCTCCTTCAGATACTCTTAGAAAACAGTGTCTCTCCATGAAAGCATGAGAAAAATACTTGTACAGCATCTTATTTGCTTTACCATTGCTTTAATGCACTTTAAAATTTATCTACAGTAATTGGGAACAAAGAAACAAAAATAGACATTTCTTTGTTTTTCATAAATAACTACTCTCCAGAGTTGATAAAAATCTCAAAGCATTATTTTAACTTCCCACAAATATAATACATACAATTTTTTTTTTCTGAAATAATAAGGTCAGCAAATTAAGTATCTTGACACTAATATAACCACATACAACTGCTATTCTACTGACTTCCAGGAACAAAACAAAAACAGAAAACTTCTTATCAAGGTGCTCTGGGTTTCCTTTTGCTAGTGTTAGGGATCTGGAATTATAATCACCTGCCAGTAATAATTTTATAGATTCTAGTTGATTGTCTACAAAGAAAGTATCGCTGGCTCTGCTTTGAGAGTTCTGGGTTTGACGTGACACTGACAATACCGCGTGGGACAGGCACTACACACACGTGGAAGTCAGAAAAAGCGCTGAACGCCCTGGACTCGCACTACTGACGCAGGATGTGCCTCGCTCGGCTCAGTAATAAAGTCACCTGCACCAGACCCGAATCAACAGTCACTAAATCTCTCGTATAGATAATAGATATTATTTAGATACACACCCACAACACATACACACTATACATACAGTTTGGAACAACATGAAGTAATATTGTCTTCAAATGATGTACCACAGACTGAAATAAATCCTGTAACTGTCATCAAGCTGCTAGAAGCTTTTGAGAGTTCTGAGCCAGGTTACTTAGTTACTTTCATCCTGCCTACCCTTCATTCACCCTGCTTTAATGTCTTGGTAGCTTTTTCTTTCAAAACCACCCTCCTCAACCCAGGCGTATTTCTTTCCCAGGATCACTTGATCGGACTTTGGAGGCAAGAAAGGGCATGCAGGGGGAGCAGGAAATCCTCAGCCACTGTACCTCACACCTGCCTAGATTTGTGATGTTCTCTGTCCTGTTGGCCACATTCGGTGTTAGAAAGCAGTTATTCAAAGCTTTGTCCCTCCTACCCCCCTTGGTCTTTCTGTAGAGCACAAAAGTGAAAGAAGCCTCTTTAGCAGGGGTAGCAGTTCATTAAAATATACAACTACATTTCCTAGCTCTGGGGTTCCCATTCTGTACTTGAGACTGCAGGTCACGGATGCTGTTATTAAGGTGCGGTG
Source organism: Balaenoptera borealis (assembly GCF_965194805.1). Taxonomy (NCBI): domain Eukaryota; kingdom Metazoa; phylum Chordata; class Mammalia; order Artiodactyla; family Balaenopteridae; genus Balaenoptera; species Balaenoptera borealis. The sequence goes on along the minus strand of NW_028123094.1, from coordinate 89,847 downwards.
TGGGATCCATGAGGTTTTCTCCTGGCAGCCGGTGTCAGGATTAGTGCAGCCCTAGCCCAGGAGGAAACGGCCTAATGAATACCAACTTGGAAACAGTGGTGTCAGCACGTTACTTAAGCTTGTACATTGCTCACAATTACACACAACACACACACAGGCTTATCACTGGAAATGACTACGAGAAAACAAGACAAAGGTTTGCAAGGATAAACCAATAAGGCACCAAGAATACTTATTTTCAGCCAATTTAGACAACTTCAAAGTGTGAGGTTAATAATAGAAATTAAAATGACTTCCTAAGTCTTATCAACTGATTTACTGAGAGGTCACATATTAGTTCCTTCTAAATCTTTACCCCCTAATCTGTGATGGGAGACGTTGCTTACAATTGAACCATGAAAGGGACAGCCCAAAAGCTGTACATGTGAAACTAAACTGGGCCTTAAATCCTCACTAAAATCACAGAGCTGGCTGTGAAGAAGCTGCTAAACCACCCCACAACCTTCCATTTTATAATTGTTTTCATGAGTGTGGATTGTTTGCCTAATAAAAATAAAAATCAGAAGAAAACAGCATATGAGATGGAAATAGGGGGCGACCATAAATAGATGGGCTTCTCTGCCCTGGGTAGCGGGAGGGGTGGCTGAGGTAAGACTTGAGGGAAGCAGGTGGGCTTCATCTTTGAGGGAAGGGAGGGGGAGAGCAGCGGTGAGAACAGAGGCTGAAAACAGAGGCAGCTCTGAGAGTTGGCCTGGACCTAGACCTCCAAATGCATTACCTGTATTGCCTCTCCTTGGCTTAGTATCCTTTGTCTTAACTGTCTTTTTTTTTTTTTTTAAGTAAATTGGTTGTTCTTTTTAGGTTTGGTATGTTGCCAAAATGAAAAATAGTTGTTTTAACAGGAAGAATTAAATCACTTCAACCACATCATCCCACGACTTTTAGATACATTCTGCATCATCTTTACACTCCTCCACAAAAAAAAAAAAAAGGAAGAGGACAAACCCAAATTAGGCACAATGACCTAAGGCAGCAGAATAATCTATGTACTTTCTGGGAAGACATGTTAACTGAGGGAAGAGGTCAAGGTGATCAGAAAAGTTCCTCATTTGAAAAACAAGAGAGGAACTGGCCCTCAGGCAGGGGATCTATTTCAAGGTTCTAAGAAGCTTCTGAACAAGTAGAGGAATTAGATGTGCAAAAAGTTCTGGAGCTCTGTGTACAAGGTTTTGTCGAATATACTGAAATTTTGATTCAGAGGATGAGTGTGTAAGAGCAGTGCATTTTTATAAACGTGAATAGCTTCTGAAAGTCCATGAAAACTATAACACCAGGCTTCTTTCCACCAGCAAAGTGCTTAAATACACTATGGAAACTATACACTTGTTTACTTAATATCCATAATGTAAAAACTGACCTGGGCTTAAATCTGACTTTTCCAACTTTGGTATAAATGAAGCGCAAATCCCTACACTTGCTGTTTTTCTAGGGAGACATCCTCAAATTTTAATTGTTTTTGCCATTTTAGCTTCTTAAATTTAGTCCCCACTCAGTCCTGGTCACTGGTATTCTGCTGGCCAATGCAATGTCACCCCCTTCCCCAGTAATGGCCTCACACTCTTCTTGAATGAATGGTTAAATAGATTAGGAAAGCAAACGGAATTTTTAACAGTAAAGTATGTATGCGTGGTGTGTGTACGTGTGTATTCATCAATACATAGGCTTTCATATATAAATGAGGGAATGGTTCAACAGATTAGAAAAGCAAACAGAATTCTCTAACAGTAAAGTGTGTGCTCATCACTATATAGGCTTTCTCAGAAGAGGAGGAAGAGAAAAATATATTGAGGTGGGGGGGGGGGAACAGCTTTCCTTTTGCTACACTGATCCATGTTTTAAAAGCTTATGCAAGGGTGTTATGGGTCTCATTTGTTTTCAGAGGCCGCAGAGAGCAGTGTCTCAATGCTTTTGGAATATCTGGCTGTAATCTAGTCCAAAGTCCAGGGACACTTATTTTCCCCCATCGCTGCCAGTGTTTGTTCACAGGACTGCATGGTGCGCGCCCGCCGCCGCGTCCCGCCCGCCGCTCTTCTCCTCCCCTGCAGGGGGATCCGCGCTCCAGCGGACTCCTGGGGGCGGTGGCGGTTCTCCCGGGACGCGCCGGGCTCCGCTCCTCCCCCGCGCTCTAGCACCCTTTGGCCCACCTCCGGCGGGTATTGAACTGCGCGCGGCGGCGGCGGCGGCGGCGGCGGCGGCCGCGCTGGCCGCAGTGGAGTCACGGCCTCGGACTGACTGGCCTCTCCCGCCCAGCCTGGGTCACCTGCTTCTAATGCCCGCCGGGAGGCTCCGCCCCGGCCCCGCCCCTTCGCGCTGGGGCTCGGTTGGTGGGCCGCCCCGCCACGCTCTCCGCGCGTCCCCGCCCACTGCCCCGCGGGCTCAGCCTCTCCCCAGGCGCCCTCCGGCCCCGCCTGGAGCTGGCAGCCGAGGAGCGTGGGCCAATCGCCGGCCGGGAAGCTATGGGGGGGCGGGGCGAATGCTAATCACGCCTTCTTGAGACCCGGAGCGGGAAACCCTAGCTAGAAGTCCCTCCTGAGTTCTCTGCTGGCGTCCAGTGGTGCGGGGCTCACTTTCCCGTAATGTTCTAGCTTATGAACCCTAGCTTCCAGGGCACCTACCAGCTCTCCTATCTGCAGCTAAGCATCCTTAGAGTCCAGCGCTTGTTTAAAAGAACTGCTCAAAGAATCATTCTTAACCGTGGCACCTGTCTCCTCTCTGCGCTGCCCTCACCAGGTGAGCTCAAATTGAGAGAAGTACAAATGCTTACTGAGCCCCTACTGTGTGTCAGACGGCGCGTTAATCATTCTCATCTTAATACAGGATGTCTCAGATCCTTACAACAATTCTTATAGGTGAAGAAACAGAGTTTAGAAGCATACCAAGGGAACCGAGCTAATGATAGTTCCCCCCAAGAAAGCCACAACCTAGATAATCTTGTTCAGCGCGGTATTCCGACCGCCTAGCACAGAGTAGGCTCTCAAATGGCAAACCCGGGATTCGAACCGAGATAGTTGGGACGCGACAGCCACAGTTTTTACCACCTCCTCCCCCCTCCCCCCATATGCGACCGGTTATCTCCCAGGCTTTAACCTTTACTTTTGCATTTCGTAACAAAATCTTACTGTTGCGACAAGAAAGTGATTTTCTTTCTGTCTTTGGAAGACTCCAGACATGTTAGTCCTTTATCAGTTTATCGGGTTAAAAATCCAGGCAGTTCGAAGTCGCCCGCAGAGAAAAGCAACACTGGCTCCGGGCTCTGTGATGGGCAGGGGCCGGCCCCCCCCCCCACCGCCGGGGGCTACCCGCTGCTTAGCTGCGCACCCGCGCGCCGCCGGGGATCCGGAGCGCACGGAGCTGCGGGAGCCCGCGCGAAGACCTGCTGGGCGCCTCGACCACTGGGACGCACTGTGGCGCTCTCCAGATGGGTTATTACTCTGCAAGTTTTAAATGTCCTAAAAATGCCTCTTTTCTACATGTTCTAATTAGGTTGGAAGACTGAGGTGTTTAACATTCTTGAAATTCATTCACACGCTTACAAAGAGGGTTTGAATTGTTTCCCGCTCCCCCCACCCCTTCCTTCTACTGGAAGAAGGCGGGAAAAAGGCAGGAGGGCCTGAGTTCTTGAGGGACTCAGGACTGCACTTTAGGGCTGAGTCGTTCTTGTGTCCTGGATCCCACTTCCACAGACTGGGAGACAAAATTGCAGAATAGCCCTCTTCCTCCTGCTTATCAACAAGACTTTGTGAGAAATAATGAGGAATACGTGTATTAATCCCAGCCTCAAAGTTAAAAGAAATAAATATAAATCTCTTCACAAACATTAAAACCGTTAATAAATATGTTTAAAATGTACTTTACCTCTTTCATTCCCTGGGATTCTACAGGTGCTTATATTGTTTTGGTGTTTTTGGAACTACTTGGCACTCAGTGTCGGCAAACATCCCAGGGTTGAAAGTAGTGGGAGTTGGAAAGCTATGGAATAGCAATCAAAAAGAAAGGGAAACCCTCACCTCAGTGGAAAGTATGCACAGATTGTGACCATGCCAAGAGAGGCTGCCTCATTCTGTGGCCTGTATGCAACATGTGTATTATTGGGGATGGACAAGTGTTGGCTAATAATAAAAATTATTTGAAGTTGGAGAATGTTAATCACTCATGCTGGAATTTAACCAGAATACATGTGTTATTTCACTTGGTTCTGACTCAAAGGATGTTATCTCCTAGTCTGTAAACCTCTCCCTTCTTAATCAACAGGGAGATGTTATTTTTGCTTGGAGATCTCTAATAATAGTAGTAATAATAGCGGGAAAACTTGGCCAAAAGAAACGTATTTTGCATTGTATAGCTTTTTGTATCATTTGAATTTTTGCTTTTCTGCATATAGTATTTCACTTTAAAAGCAGTTTAAAATATGCTGTTTAACATGTATTAGGCAGGGTGCTACATAATTCATTTCAGTTAGCTCATTTGATCCTCACAACAATCAGATGGGACTGGCATCATAATGGCTTCCTTGAAGTTACATATTTAGTCCATGGAAAGGACAGAAATCACAATTTTCTTCTGAGTCATAGTTATTGTTTAACAAACTGGAAAACACTGAATTATTTTTAAAGATGCAATTTTTAAGCAACCAGAACATTGCCAGGCATTCTTAGCTATTAATTCACTCATCTATCCTTCCATCTAGCCATCCATCCATCCATCCATCCATCCATCCATCCAAAAACACCAAATTTCTGACTTGAAGACACTACTGTTATATTAAACGTGTTGCTACAAAGTGGAATTCATGAGGTTCAACTTAAATTACTGTCCAAGGTGTACTTATTAATTGATGAAAATACGGAGGATCGTGCCAAACATTCCATCTAGTAAGACTGTGACATTTTGAAAGTTTTGAAGTATTGGTTTTGGATTTTGTAATCAGAGAATAGTTATTGCATTTCTAATCTTACTATACTTGTATTGATTATACATATTGAGACACTTGAGAGTTCAATGCTATAGGAATGACTGGACAGGTAGCCTCTGTATACTCTTCAGTATCTTGATAATCAAGCCTGGAACAGTGTGCTGCCCATAGATGCCTTTGGTAAATATTTGTGAAATAAATGGATGAATAAATGGCAACTGAGATTAACTTTTTAAACTTTAGCAAGTGGCATTGAATCCTTGGATAAAGCTTACCTTATGAGCTATATATATCTCTGAGGTTGACCCTACCCTGTTAAATGCAGCATGAGTCCAAACCTTGGCTCTTCCTTTACTAGCTGCCACTTTGGACAAGTCACACAACAGCTCCAGGTCCTCTTTCCTCATCTGTAAAGTGGAGTTACCCCTCATAGAGTTGTAGTGAGGGGTAAATGAATTTATATGGTGAAGAGCTTAAAACCATGTCTAGCACCTCGTAACTCTATGTAAGTCTGTTATTAGTTTCTACTGGGTTCATGCTATTTTTCTGTTTTCTCACTCTATTTTCTTTTGTGTATCACTTTAATAATGGGAAAAAAGTTACATTTTTTAGATGTACAGGCATACCTCAGAGATATTGTGGGTTTGCTTCCAGACCACTGCAATAAAGGAAATATCACAATAAAGTGAGTCACATGGATTTTTTGGTTTTCCAGTAATGTCTATAAAACTTATGTTTACACTATTCTTCAGTCTATTAAGTGTGCAAGAGCATTCTGTCTTTAAAAAAAGTACATATTTTAATTTAAAAATACTTTATTTCTAAAAAATGCTAACCATCATCTGACAACTCAGGGTTGTCACAAACCTTCAATTTGTGAAAAAGCAAAGTCTGCAAAGCGCCATCAAATGAGGTATGCCTGTACTTTATGTCTGAGCACACTCCCAGCTGTCACCAGCTATCTCTAGCATTTAGATATTAGCTAGATTTTATGCCAAAGCAGGGATCATTTCACTTGCCCTGGATCAAAGTGCGTACACCTGACATCAGCAACCAGCCCGCAAGTGTGCGAGTGTGCACAGGGCTGGCACAGGACAGACACCCACAAGCCAACTTGAAATCCCTCACAGGTATTTCCAGGCTAGCTTTTTCCATGTCCTAGAGCATTTCTGATAACTCCTCTTCTCATCAGATCAGACACCTCTAGATGAGAAACCCAGACACTAATCAGAGGATTAACATGATGAGTCATTTATCCAGGTTCATAATAAGAATGCCTTGTTCACATTATAAGTGGAATCATTCAACTGTAATCTTTAGTCCTCTCCCCTCCTCCACTGTGGTGGCGATTATAGAAAAGTAAGAGCTTCTTTCTTCTTTCCCAGAGGCGATGGAAGCGCTAATCTTTCCCACTCTCAGCCATGGCTCTCAGCTGCACATTACAATCACCTGGGGAGCCTTAAGATCTACTGATGCTTGGGCCCTACTGAATCAGAATCTCTGGTTGACGGACCCAGACATTGTTTCTTGGTTTCGTTTTATTTGTTTATTTTTGTTGCCGTTTTGTTTTTAGCTCTCCAGGTGATCCTGATTTTCAGCTAGGGTCGAGAGCCACTGACATAGATGGTTTTGTTATTTCCTCAGCACAGCCCCAAACTTGGGCCTAGCTGGATCTTCTGCAGAAAAGGGTTAATCACATCATGATGTAAAATGGAACACCTCGGGAGAAAGTATAGAGAAGTACGTTCTAGTCTAACTGCATGTGAGTCTGTTTGGGCTGAAGGAAAGTATATGTATATGAAGTAAAAAATATGTAACAGAATTGTGGTACAGGGATGGCACAGTCAACAACAATGGTGGCCGTAACAGTAACTGATGGGTATCGGGCATTTCCCATGTGCGTGCACTGTGCTAAGCATTTTACATATATAATCTCTTTTACCCCCAAGAATCCTGTGAGGTTGATATTATCAACCCCATTTTATAGATTAAGAATCTGAGGTTCAGAAAGTAACTTGCTACACAACGGCACACACCTTCCAACTTGGGTTTTCCTCGCTCCAAAGACTATGCTGCCATTGATTGCAGGCCTCGTTGTAGGCCCAGCAGTAGAGGGTCCTGAAAACCACCAGATGGTAACTCTTGAGATAAGCAACTTCCCTTGTTCCTTATCATCCTTTTCCTGGGGACCAGGTCAAATTTTCAATTCTGGTGTGGCCTCTTGTGTGGGGGACTAAAGTACGGAAAAGCTGAGGGCTCTGGATTCATCTAGAATCCAGTGTAAGTCTAGAGCCACTTGTTCTTTGGGCTTTGCAGACCAGGCATGAGGTGGGGCACCCTTTAGACTAGATTTCAGGACCTGTCTGGTATCTTGGCAGAGGGAGCTTCAGTTCGGTAAATATTGATTGCTGCACATGCTGTGAGCCAAACACTGGTGCCAGGGGTGCAAAGATGAAGAGGCATGGGCTTACCAGGCAGGACGTGGTGGGAGCACAGAGGAAGCACCTGGCCCAACCTGGTGGCTCAGGGAAGACCCAGGCTGTGCCTGGAAGGCTGAATATGAATTAGGTGATCTATGAGTCAGGGTTTAGTACAGGAAGAAACCACTCTAGGTGTTTCAAACAGAGAAATATTTAATACTGAGAACCAAACAGAGGCTTACAAAATTGATGAGCTGGAGGGGCAGAAGTCAGGGGGGTACCCCTGGGCTATTGAGTTCACGGGCCTACCACAGTAGCTATGTTCCAGAAGTTGGGATGGTGCTGCAGCAAGGGCTCTTCACACCCATGAAACTGGTGACTAGACACTGAAACAGGACATTGAGTCCAACAGCATTAAATGCCTCTTAACATTATTGCTCAAACCTTGCTGGCCAACAGCAACAGCAACAGAATGATGCCTTCTCCTTGCATCTGCCTCCAAATCTTACACAAGTGCACCTGATTGACTGAACTTATTTCAGATCAAGACCCTAGCTGCAAGGGAGTCTGAAAAAAGTAGCTTGGCAGTTCGCCATCTCTTCAAGCAAATTACTAGAAGGATAGAATGGACGCTGGAGAGGCAATCACTAGTATCCACTATAGGTAAGGAAACTGAGAAGGACTTCCTAGACAGAGGAATCAGCACAAGTAACGGGCACAAGGCCATGAAAGAGCACGATTCAAGTGGTGAACAGCTGGGCATGGCTATGCTATCAGAAGCATCTGAATCAAGGTTTTTACCTGAAAGTGCACTCACGTCTAATCAACATATTTTTGATTAATTAGATTCGTATGTACACTGTACACATGACACTCTTTCCTGTTGATACAGCGCTTGATTTATTCAACTGACTACTAGCGCAGAGGAGAAAGGAAAGGAGCAAAAAGCATGAAAAAGAATAAATAAAATTGTTAGGTAATAGTCATCCACAAAGAAAACAGAACATTAACCTTCCCCAAGCCTAATGTTGCAAACACTGTTGATTATGTGCCGAGGAGTCATCTCCCCTTTTTCCTTCCTAACAAAACCCCCGTTATTTGTTTTGTTCTGTTTTGTTGGGGAATCCACCCTTTTCTGCATAGCCCTGTGCTTCAGGAGAGGCAGGAGCTTCAGGTCAAGCCCCAAGGAGTAACACGTGATTAGTCTAACTGCTCGTGTTTCTCCCCTTCTTCTTATCAGCGTTTAGGTTACCTACATGCATGGGACACAGTTCTAGCCAATAAGGCGTGGTGTGGGGGCCAGTGTGAGCTAAGTCTGTCAGGGGCTTACGGGAAAGATCTTACTCCAAAGGGGAAGTAGTCCTCTCCCCTGCTGGGTATTGTTTTGTCTGCCTGTGATGCCTACCACTGTGGGCACCATCTTGCAACCACAAAGGAGCTAAGTGGACCCAGTGAAGAAGGATGGCATTGAGGCTGCCTGAACTGTTGGCCTCCAGACTTGTTGTTATGTGATACGATACGCTGCTTATTTTTTAATACATTTGAGTCCCTCTTTTCTTTCACTTGCAACCAAGAACATTGTAACTACTACATGCAGTCTGTACACTTAGGATGAGATCTGCCCACTTAAACTTGGCTAATGAAGTCTCTGGAGGAGATTTAAGGAGAAAAATTTATTCCCTTTTGTTTCCACCAGAAAAATTGTTGTTTATCCTTCAAGAGCATTCAAGACCCACTCAAATGTCATTTCTGTCAAGCTGAGTGCTTTGTTATTGCCTGTACTCCCACAGCCCTCCCACTACTTCTCTATTACAGCACTTTACTCATATACTCTTTCAGCAAATATTTATTGAGTGCCTATTTTGGGCTTGGTAGTGTTTTAGGCACAGGGGTTACAGTAGGAAACTAAATGCATGGAGATTCCAATCTAGTAGAAGACAGACAATGAATGAAAAAATTTTAATGTGATGACTCTTATCAAAGGGAAAGAAAAAGAATTCTTGTAAAAGAGGGGGAAATAACTACCTTGAAATTTATTTTATTGTACTGTGATTCTCTGTTCATATGTCAGTTTTTTCCACTAGATTGTGTGTTCTTGTAACCTCACATCACCCACCACTTCCCTGGAGGATTGCATTTTCCAAAGATGGCTGCGAAAACCTCTCCCATCCCACAGGTTTTTCTGCAATGTGATCTTGCCATTCCCCATAGGGGAGGGATGTAGGAGGTCCTAAGTTTCCTCCTCTTGAATCTCAGGGGGCTTGTGACGGTTTTGACCCATGGACTGTGTTGGAAGTGATGCTCTAAAACTTCCATGGATAGGTCATAAAAGGCCGTGTAGTTTCTACCTGGGTCTCTTGGGACACTTGTTTTTTGGAAGTGCTTTTTCTTGGGACACTCCCTCTTGACACCTACATATAGATGCTCCACTTGACAGTCCCAGCTGAGTGAGCCTTCAAGTCATCCCAGGTTAGGTGAAGAAGCTTCCAGATGATTCCAGCCCCCAACCTCAAGTCATTCCTAGTTGTTCAAGTCTTCCCAACTGAGGCCCCAGATGTCATGAATCAGAGACAAGCCATCCCTGCTGTGCCCTCTCCAAATTCCTGATCCACCGTATCCATGCACATAATAAAATGCCTGTTGGTTCACACCAGTACTTTGGAGTGGTTTGTTACACAGCAGCAATGACTGGACCCCCCAGATCTGCCTTTCTGTGAAATTTTAATCCAGTCGACAACTTGTTTTCTTTTCACCTGACCCAGTTGGTGATCAGCTTACGCACTGAAGCTTGAGAACTTTCATCCATCTTACTTTCATCCCATTGAGTGTCGCTGTTGATGATATGCATGTGAAATGTCTAATCTTTTAAAACACAAATCTTCACCATTGATCTTAATATCCTGCTGCAGTGAGTTCCCCAGTTCAATTGTGTGTAGTGGGAAAAAAGTGCCTCCTTTTATCCATTTTAAACATGCTTCCTTTTCATCTCATCTTGTCCTCTTGCTCTTCCCCAGGTAAAGTGATTTCCATTTTGTGGGTACCTAGACACAGAGAACTGAGTTGAGACAATAATCTTTCTTTGGTTACCCAGAAGGCCTCGGGCGTGCTGCGACGGGGAGCAGTGGATTTTAGCTGGTGACTTAAAGGTGGTGGCACACGGTATTCTAATTAGTCACAAGTTTAGTTCCAAGCTTTCAAAAAATAGTCTAGATTCTGCAAGACACAGTAGGTGTCCTCTTGTGGTGCTGGGAAGTAGAGCACAGTAGAAAGGGAAGAGCATTGGCCAGTACATAGGCAATCCGGATTCAAGTCTCATCTTGTGAGCCAGCTGTGTGCCCTTGGGCATAACACTTAGCCTCTCTGGACCTCATTCTCCTCAACTGTAGAGTGAAGAGATTCAACCAGAGGGTTCTGGAGCACCCTTTTGCCTCTAACTTTGTATGAATTCTATGTATTTGCCAGTCATTTTGAAACATCTACTACATAAATCCACGGGAAGAAAAAGTTTGTATTCTAAACAGTTTGCCATTTTAGCTTCAAAGTGGAGTTGGAGAGAACCACCACTCCCCCCTAAAAAATTTTCTAGTTTTTAGAAAACTAATGTTATCATTTTCCAAAAACACAATCCAAATTAGGCTTCAATTACCAAAAATATATCCTGCTGTGACTGTTAAGTGACAGGTCTTGCAACCTGAGTCCTTTTAGTTTGGGGGTGCACCCCAGGGCTCCCATCAGCCTTGCTTTCATGAGCCTATCAATTCTCACGGTGCCATTGCTCGATGTTTGCATGGGGACAACTCCATTCTAAGTGATGAGAGTGAATGGATGGGGTGAACTGCTGCTGCATATGGCCACCTTGGGGAGGAGAAAGAATATTGTCCCAGTGAGCAGTGCAGTAGGAACTATTCAAGTGAATCTCTAGAAATCTGAAATCTCTTCCCAATTCTTTCTCTCCCTACAGAAGAAAAAAGGCAGTTACCACGTGGGACTTGGGGAAAGCATTCAGTCTCACTCAGCCTGGACTCATTTCACTAATTTTCTGGTCTGCTTAATATTTCTTCAACAGTTGTGATTCTTAGAACTTCGTGGGCTCTAACCCACTTCTTAAGCTCTGCATCCTGTTTTGTCTTACTGAATTTTCTCTTTCCAATCCCAGGTGGGTGGGGGAAATGCTTCTCATCTCTGATTTTAAAATTCATTACAGAATCTCCACTATTGAAGTGCTACCATGCATTGAGAGGACAGATTGCTTTCACTGTTGGCTTAACAAACTCTATCAACAGCAACAAGTAGCATGACGAGGTTCTACTCAACAGAAACTTACTTGTAAGGTTAAGAAAACCCCTGCGGTCCTTAGACAAAACTTCAGAACAGCAGTAAAAGTAATAAAAAATATATCTAGTGTTTAGAAGAGCTTTTTGAAACTATTCTAAAGAAGAACCCTCCCACCCACACTTTCCTTAATAAGATATCTCATATGTGATCACACATATCCACTTCCTTATCATCAGTATCATATGCGAGGATGTTTTGACGTTTTTGTTAAGGCTTTCAAGGAAGGCTTGAAAACAGCACAGCAGCATCTATAATGCATAATACTGTCAGTTGTATCAATGGGAAAACTGAAGATCATGTAGGATGAATCACTTGGTTATTATTTGCTTATTTAAGTTATTTGGGTAAAACAAGTCAGAAGTGTCGCTTGTTTCTTAGAGCGGTGCTACCCCTGCGAGGCTGCCTTCGTGTGCTCAGTGACTCCTTGATTGTAGCTAAAAGGGGGACCCAGGGTTCCACACACCACATTCTGTTCCCCCTTCTGTCATTCCTGCTCACACTCTAGCGGGGGGATGAGTTTGAAGGCTTGTTGTCTTCAAAACCCTTCTGTCTATGTGGGCTATGCTGCATCATTGCTTGTTGCCCAAAGGCGCTCTGCAAAGATAATTTACTGCCTAAGAAAGTGGTATATACAGAACTGGTCAAGCCATGGGTTGCACTTTTTACAAAATTAATAAACAATTTTTTAAAGCAGTTTTAGGTTTACAGAAAATTGAGCAGATAGGGCTTCCCTGGTGGTGCAGTGGTTAACAATCCTCCTGCCAATGCAGGGGACACGGGTTTGATCCCTGGTCTGGGAAGATCCCACATGCCACAGAGCAACTAAGCCCATGTGCCACAACTACTGAGCTTGCGCTCTAGAGCCCGTGAGCCACAACTACTGAGCCCGCGTGCCACAACTACTGAAGCCTGTGCGCCTAGAGCCTGTGCTCCACAACAAGAGAAGCCACCACAATGAGAAGCCTGTGCACCATAACAAAGAGTGGCCCCGCTCACCACAACTAGAGAAAGCCCGCGTGCAGCAACGAAGACCCAATACAGCCAAAACTAAAGAAATAAAGAAATAAAGTAAAATAAAATTAAAAAAAAGAAAATTGAGCAGATAGTACAGAGAGTTTCCATATATCCTCTCCTTTTCCCACTCACAGTTTCTCCTTAGTGCGGTTCTTAGTTCTCTCTTAGTTCTCTTGCCTTAGTGCAGTTACAATTTATTACAATTGATGAACCAATATTCATATACCATTACTAACTAAAGTCCATAGTTTGCATTAGGATTCGCTCTTTGTGTTGTACAGTTCCGTAGGTTTTGACAAATAATGTCATGTATCCATCAATACGGTATCCTACAGAATAGTTTCACTGCCTTCAATATCTCCTGTGTTTCACCTAATCATCACTTCCTCACCCCGCCTTGACCCTTGACCCCTGACTATCACATCTTTTTACTTTCTTTCCCAGAATGTCATATAGTTGGAGTCATTCAGTATGCAGCCTTTTCAGATTGGCTTCTTTTACTTAGCAATATGCACTTAAGGTTCCTTCGTGTCTTTTCATGGCTTGATAACTCATTTCTTTTTTTTTTTTAATATCCTCTTTTTTTTAGAAGAAGAAATTACAAATAACAAAACATTAGCAAAATGAGTAGAAAGTACAGCGACTTCTCATATACTCCCCCTGCCCTCACACATGCACAGCCTTCCCCATCATCAACATCCCACACCAGAGTGGTACATTTGTTACAATCAATGGACCTACATTGACACATCGTTATCACCAATGACCGTGGATTGTATTAGGGTCCGCTGTTGGTACTGTATTCTATGGGTTGTTTTTTTTTTGTAATTAATTAATTTATTTATTTATGGCTGTGTTGGGTCTTCGTTTCTGTGCGAGGGCTTTCTCTAGCTGTGGCAAGCGGGGGCCACTCTTCATCGCGGTGCGCGGGCCTCTCACTATCGCGGCCTCTCTTGTTGCGGAGCACAGGCTCCAGACGCGCAGGCTCAGTAATTGTGGCTCACGGGCCCAGTTGCTCCGCGGCATGTGGGATCTTCCCAAACGAGGGCTCAAACCCGTGTCCCCTGCATTAGCAGGCAGATTCTCAACCACTGCGCCACCAGGGAAGCCCTGGGTTTCTTTTTTGCTTCTTCTGTTTTTTTTTTTTTTTTTTTACAAAACAGCAGCAGGAAAGAAAAATGCAGGAGGCAGATGAGCCAGGCACTGGGGTTCAGATCAGAAGGGAGCAGGGAGACCAAGCTGTTACTGCAGGCTGGCCCCGGGACTCTGTCCCAGCATCCTGGGAGCACGGCAACAAGCCCTAGAAGGAGCAGAGAGTGGGTGAGGAGATGGCTGTCCCAGCTCGGTGGCGGCACCGCTCCTTGGGCGGCCACCCTGGCGGTCAGCCAGGTTGGGAGCACTTGAGGCTCCTGTGTTTGGAGGCCTGGTCTCCAAAGCACGGACCCACAGGGGCCAGGCAGAGGGAGGAGGTAGGAAGGGCCGGCACAGAAGGGCTGTGAGTTCTATCTGGGTCCCCCGGGACCACGGGGCCCAGGTGGGCAGGGGCAGTCAGGACGCTTCCCTGCCTGTCAGACAATCAGCTTCTTCAGGAAGGCCTCCAGCTGGTCCTCATCCTTGATGCCCACAAACTTGTCCACCACATCCCCATTCTTGATGGCCAGCACGGTGGGCACAGCTGATACCTCATACACTATGGCGAGGTCTGTGTGGTCATCAATATCCGCCTTGGCCATCACCACCTTTCCATGCTGCTTGGCCACCACCTTCTCTAACCTTGGCCCCAGGATCTTGCAGCGACCACATCACTGTGCATGGAAATCCACAACCACTGGTGTCTCACTGTTGACAACTCAGTCTTGAAAGTCTGGTCCATCCTGGATGTTAAAGGTCATTGTACAGACTCTGGTGGTGTATATTGACTGGGCTTGGCTGGGTGTTACTGTCAGGTTATTAGGATTGCGCTGTGGGGTCTGCAGGGCCCTGGAGGCAAGGGGCGCCCACTGACTCTGAGAGGGCTTCCTGCAGATTATGGAGGCCAGGAACCTCCCCAGGAGAAGTCGCTAAGCCATCTCCCTGCAGCGAGAGCAGAGGGGTGCACAGCGCGGCCCTCCCCACCGGTCAAGGGCACTTCTGTTCCCTATTCATTTCTTTACTCACTGCCTGCCATCCAGCTTGCACACATCCCCAGTCACCCAGTTGCCGCAGCCAATGGTATTTGTAGCTTTCCTGCCCCACGGACAACACTGGACAATTGCGAATGGAGCATCTACTGGCCAGGTACTGTGCTAGGTGCTCTGCTCCAGAAATGAGAAGCAGATGTGATCCCTACCCTCATGGGACTCACGTGATCAGTCATTCCTAATTAATACTCAGGTCCCTTGATTGCCACTGCTCCCTTTGGCAGGTTTACTTAAATGCCACTTAAATCTCCCTATTTTTGAAGACCTCTTCTTTCCTTCCCTTCCTTCCTTCTTGCTTTCCTTCTTCCCCTCCTTCCTTCCTTCTTTCCTTCCTTCCCTTATTATACATGTCTTCTCAAGGCAATCACTTCTATACCTACAGCTTCAATTACTTTGTGTATACTCTAATGACAACACAATTTTAAATGTTGTTTTCATTTACCAGTTTTTTTTTTTTTTTTTGGTTTATTCCTAGGTATTTTATTCTTTTTGTTGCAATGGTAAATGGGAGTGTTTCCATAATTTCTCTTTCAGATTTTTCATCATTAGTGTATAGGAATGCAAGAGATTTCTGGGCATTCATTTTGTATCCTGCAACGTTACCATATTCATTAATTAGCTCTAGCAGTTTTCTGGTGGCAGTTTTAGGATTCTCTATGTATAGCATCATGTCTTCCGCAAACAGTGACAGTTTTACTTCTTCTTTTCCAATTTGTATTCCTTTTATTTCTTTTTCTTCTCTGATTGCCGTGGCTAGGACTTCCAGAACTATGTTGAATAATAGTGGTGAGAGTGGACATCCTTGTCTCATTCCTGATCTTAGAGGAAATGCTTTCAGTTTTTCACCATTGAGAATCATGTTTGCTGTGGCTTTGTCATATATGGCCTTTATTATGTTGAGGTAGGTTCCCTCTACGCCCACTTTCTGGAGAGTTTTTTATCATAAATGGGTGTTGAATTTTGTCAAAATCTTTTTCTGCATCTATTGAGATGATCATATGGTTTTTATTCTTCAATTTGTTAATATGGTGTATCACATTGATTGATTTGCGTATATTGAAGAATCCTTGCATCCCTGGGATAAATCCCACTTGATCATGGTGTATGATCCTTTTCATGTGTTGTTGGATTCTGTTTGCTAGTATTTTGTTGAGGATTTTTGCATCTGTATTCATCAGTGATATTGGTCTGTAATTTTCTTTTTTTGTAGTGTCTTTGTCTGGTTTTGGTATCAGGGTGATGGTGGCCTCATAGAACGAGTTTGGGAGTGTTCCTTCCTCTGCAATTTTTTGGAAGAGTTTGAGAAGGATGGGTATTAGCTCTTCTCTAAATGTTTGATAGAATTCACCTGTGAAGCCATCTGGTCCTGGACTTTTGTTTGTTGGAAGATTTTTAATCACCATTTCAATTTCATTACTTGTGATTGGTCTGTTCATATTTTCTGTTTCTTCCTGGTTCAGTCTTGGAAGGTTATACCTTCCTAAAAATGTGTCCATTTCTTCCAAGTTGTCCATTTTATTGGCATAAAGTTGCTTGTAGTAGTCTCTTAGGATGCTTTGTATTTCTGCGGTGTCTGTTGTAACTTCTCCTTTTTCATTTCTGATTTTATTGATTTGAGTCCTCTCCCTATTTTTCTTGATGAGTCTGGCTAATGGCTTATCAATTTTGTTTATCTTCTCAAAGAACCAGCTTTTAGTTTTATTGATCTTTGCTATTGTTTTCTTTGTTTCTATTTCATTTATTTCTGCTCTGATCTTTATGATTTCTTTCCTTCTGCTAACTTTGGGTTTTGTTTGTTCTTCTTTCTCTAGTTTCTTTAGGCGTAAGGTTAGATTGTTTACTTGAGATTTTTCTTGTTTCTTTAGGTAGGCTTGTATAGCTATAAACTTCCCTCTTAGAACTGCTTTCGCTGCATCCCATAGGCTTTGGGTCGTCGTGTTTTTACTGTCATTTGTCTCTAGGTATTTTTTAATTTCCTCTTTGATTTCTTCAGTGATCTCTTGGTTATTTAGTAACGTATTGTTTAGCCTCCATGTGTTTGTCTTTTTTACGTTTTTTTCCCTGTAATTCATTTCTAATCGCAGAGCGTTGTGGTCAGAAAAGATGCTTGATATGATTTCAATTTTTTTAAATTTACTGAGGCTTGATTTGTGACCCAAATTGTGATCTATCCTGGAGAATGTTCCGTGCGCACTTGAGAAGAACGTGTAATCTGCTGTTTTTGGATGGAATGTCCTATATATATCAATTAAATCTATCTGGTCTATTGTGTCATTTAAAGCTTCTGTTTCCTTATTTATTTTCATTTTGGATGATTTGTCCATTGGTGTCAGTGAGGTGTTAAAGTCCCCCACTATGATTGTGTTACTGTCAATTTCCTCTTTTATAGCTGTTAGCAGTTGCCTTATGTATTGAGGTGCTCCTGTGTTGGGTGCATATATATTTATAATTGTTATATCTTCTTCTTGGATTGATCCCTTGATCATTATGTAGTGTCCTTCCTTGTCTCTTGTAACATTCTTTATTTTAAAGTCTATTTTATCTGATATGAGTATTGCTACTCCAGCTTTCTTTTGATTTCCATTTGCATGGAATATCTTTTTCCATCCCCTCACTTTCAGTCTGTATGTGTCCCTAGGTCTGAAGTGGGTCTCTTGTAGACAGCATATATGTGGGTCTTGTTTTTTTTTTTCTCTTTTTTTTTTTTTAAGAAATTCACGTTCTTTTATTTATTTATTTATTTATTTATTTATGACTGTGTTGAGTCTTCATTTCTGCGCGAGGGCTCTCTCTAGTTGCGGCAAGTGGGGACCACTTTTCATCGCGGTGCGCGGGCCTCTCACCATCACGACCTCTCTTGTTGCGGAGCACAGGCTCCAGACGCGCAGGCTCAGTAATTGTGGCTCACGGGCCCAGTTGCTCCGTGCCATGCGGGATCTTCCCAGACCAGGGCTCGAACCTGTGTCCCCTGCATTGGCAGGCAGACTCTCAACCACTGCGCCACCAGGGAAGCCCTGGGTCTTGTTTTTGTATCCATTCAGCGAGCCTGTGTCTTTTGGTTGGCGCATTTAATCCATTTACATTTAAGGTAATTATCGCTATGTATGTTCCTATTACCATTTTCTTACTTGTTTTCGGTTTGTTTTTATAGGTCTTTTCCTTCTCTTGTGTTTCCCACTTAGAGAAGTTCCTTTAGCATTTGTTGTATAGCTGGTTTGGTAGTGCTGAATTCTCTTAGCTTTTGCTTGTCTGTAAAGCTTTTGATTTCTCCATCAAATCTGAATGAGATCTTTGCCAGGTAGAGTAATCTTGGTTGTAGGTTCTTCCCTTTCATCATTTTAAATATATCGTGCCACTCCCTTCTGGCTTGTAGAGTTTCTGCTGAGAAATCAGCTGCTAACCTTATGGGAATTCCCTTGTATGTTATTTGTTGTTTTTCCCTTGCTGCTTTCAATAATTTTTCTTTGTCTTTAATTTTTGCCAATTTGATTACTGTGTGTCTCAGCGTGTTTCTCCTTGGGTTTATCCTGTATGGGACTCTCTGTGCTTCCTGGACTTGGGTGGCTATTTCCTTTCCCATGTTAGGGAAGTTTTCAACTATAATCTCTTCGAATATTTTCTTGGGTCCTTTCTCTCTCTCTTCTCATTTTGGGACCCCTGTAATGCAAATGTTGTTACGTTTAATGTTGTCCCAGAAGTCTCTTAGGCTGTCTTCATTTCTTTTCATTCTTTTTTCTTTATACTGTTCCACGGCAGTGAATCCCACCATTCTGTCTTCCAGGTCACTTATCCGTTCTTCTGCCTCAGTTATTCTGCTATTGATTCCTTCTAGTGTAGTTTTCATTTCAGTTACTGTATTGTTCATCTCTGTTTGTTCTTTAATTCTTCCAGGTCTTTGTTAAACATTTCTTGCATCTTCTCGATCTTTGCCTGCATTCTTTTTCCAAGGTCCTGGATCACCTTCACTGTCATTATTCTGAATTATTTTTCTGGAAACCACTTCATTTAGTTGTTTTTCTGGGGTTTTATCTTCTTTCTTCATCTGGTACAGAGTCCTCTGCCTTTTCATTTTGTCTATCTTCTGTGATTGTGGTTTTATTTCCTCAGGCTGCAGGATTGTAGTTCTTCTTGCTTCTGCTATCTGCCCTCTGGTGGATGAGGCTATCTAAGAGGCTTGTGCAAGTTTCCTGATGGGAGGGACTGGTGGTGGGTAGAGCTGGGTGTTGCTCTGGTGGGCAGAGCTCAGTAAAACTTTATTCCCCTTGTCTGCTGATGGGTGGGGCTGGGTTCCCTCCCTGTTGGTTGTTTGGCCTGAGGTGAGCCTACCCAGGCTCTTTGGTGGGGTTATTGGCAGACTCTGTTAGGTCTCACACCAAGGAGTACTTCCCAGAATTTCTGCTGCCAGTGTCCTTGTCCCTTGGTGAGCCAAAGCCACTGCCTGCCTCTGCAGGAGACCCTCCAACACTAGCAGGTAGGTCTGCTTCAGTCTCCCCTGGGGTCACTGCTCCTTCCCCTGGGTCCCGATATGCACACTACTTTGTGTGTGCCCTCCAAGAGTGAAGTGTCTGGGACTTCCCTGGTGGCTCAGCAGTTAAGAATCCGCCTGCCAATGCAGGGGACATGGGTTCAAGCCCTGGTCCAGGAAGATCCAACATGCCGCAGAGCGACCAAGCCCGTGTGCCAGAACTACTGAGCCTGCCTCTAGAGCCCGTGAGCCACAACTACTGAGCCCGCGTGCCACAACTACTGAGCCCGCGTGCCACAACTACTGAAGCCCGCGCCTAGAGCCCACGCTCTACAACAAGAGAAGCCACCGCAATGAGAAGCCTGTGCACTGCATCGAAGAGTAGCCCCCGCTCGCCACAACTAGAGAAAGCCTGCCTGCAGCAACGAACACCCAACGCAGCCAAAAATAAATAACTAGATAAATTTATAAAAAAAGAAAAAAGAGCAAAGTCTGTGTTTCCCCCAGTCCTGTCAAAGTCCTGCAATCAAATCCCGCTAGCCTTCACAGTGATTCTCTAGGAATTCCTCCTCCTGTTGCCGGACCCCCAGGTTGGGAAGCCTGACGTGGGGTTCAGAACCTTCACTCCAGTGGGCGGACTTCTGTGGTATAATTGTTCTCCAGTTTGTGAGTCACCCCCCCATCAGTTATGGGATTTGATTTTATGGTGATTGCGCCTCTCCTACCGTCTCTTTGCAGCTTCTCCTTTGTCTTTGGATGTGGGGTATCTTTTTTGGTGAGTTCCAGTGTCTTCCTGGCGATGACTGTCAGGAAGCAGAGTGACTTCTGATGGGGGAATTAGAGATGCTTCCTGCAGAAAGTGACAAGTAGGCTGAGCCCTGGAGGATGGGGGGCTTTCACTCCAGCTGTAGCCTGGGATGGGTATAGGGTGTCTGGAAGAGGGAAAGACCAGAAAAGTCCAATTTATTCCATCGCAAATGAAAATAGCATGCTTTTCTTGGGGTTTTTTGGGGGTTTTTTTTTTTGAGAAAATGATGCCAAATGTATTGACTTCACAGAGCAGCATGAAACCTTTTCAAGGCAGGTGCCCCTCGTCATCTGGAGCATAACAGAGCTCCGGACTCTCGTCCATCCACCTCTGCATTCTCAGAAAATCAGACTTCTCGGGAAAAGCAGGAAGAGGCCAGGCAGGGTCTGCTCTCTTCTCTGATCCCAGCTCCAGGGAACCCCTCCCACTGTGGCAGCAGCAGGGGGTGCAGGGAGAGGCCAGTGCCATGCTCCCATGGGCGTGCTTTGTGTCTCCAGGAATGGCCTGTGCAGCCGTGATTGGAGGAGGTGAGTCTCTTTGGGAAGAAACTCAAGCCCCCATCTGACCCTGGCCCTGGGCCCCCGGGACCACCTGGCCTTGACCAAGCCCAAGATTGCCTTGAGCCCCAGGACATGGGTGGGTAAGGGTGCAGTGGGCAGGGGACAGAGTTGGAACACTCGAGGTGACAAGAACCTTGCCAAGAAGGAACCGAAGCAAAGCCATTCAAAGCACCCAGGTCTAATCTCAGCTTCTCCAGGCAGGTTGTTAAATCTGTATGAACCCATGATTCCTCCCCAGAAAGCAGGGCCAGGGGTACCTCCAGAGGGTTGTAGGGGATGTGTAAGCTGAGCTGTAGGGATTCCTCGGACTGGTTTACAAACCTTCTAGCTTATCCTGTGAGCCCAGAGGTTTCCAGCTGTGCCCCTGGCCAGCATCCTCTAACACGGTGGCCAGAATTCAAGAAAATGAAAATATTTCTGTCACACCAGCCACAGTCTCAAGTGCTCATTGGCTACATACAGCCAGCGTGTTGGACACTGCAGATACAGAACGTTTCCTGGTTGCAGAAAGTTCTATGACTGCAGTCTCTGGAGATGTAGGGAGCCCCTGGGGGGACGCCCACAGGCAGCTGCAGGGCAGAGGGCAGAAGCTACCACACCAGCACCTCTTAAGAAGAGCAGCTCTGTCCTTATTCTGTGGGCCCTGTGATTGGGGGAAAGACACTATTTTCCCTGCCAAAAGGGGGTGCTTGAAGACCACCACTCCTTTAATTTTATTTCACACAAGGGCAGTTGAGGCACAGGGAGGACAGGTGAGCCTTCCAGGACCACAGCAAAACAGAGGAATGCACAGGCCTGGGATCCAGCTTCTTGGGGGGGCCCAGTCCACTCGTGTCCACTTCTACAGCCTTCCTTTGCTTCAGGCCCCGTGGGTCTCACAAAAGCCAAGTGGACCCCTCACCTCATCCCCCCAGGAAGGTATCAGGGAGATCTGGGGAGTCTGTCCCCAGGGGCCAACCCTAAAGCTCCTCTCCCCTTACAGCCCTGGCCGTGGGGGCTGTGCCCGTGGTGCTGGGCGCCATGGGCTTCACCGGGGCAGGAATCGCCGCCTCCTCCTTAGCGACCAATTTGATGTTCGCCTGGTGGTCATTCTCCAGTCCGTGGGTAAGTGTCCGGGCGGGAGGAGGGGGGGAGGGTGTGACACACCAGCACAGGATTCAGGCCAGAGGCTAAGCCGGAGGGAGGGCCTGTCTCCTCCTCCAGCTTCGTGGGCATCAGTGTCCCTGGTCCTTTGTGTCTCCCTCACTGTCCCCTCTTCTGGTTGCGGGTGGGTTTGGGGGCACAGGGGGCGTGCCGCGCAGCAGGTGCGCGTTCCCCATCAGCCCTACAAAACCTGCGTCGGGCCCTCCCCTCGCTGGGCCCAGCCTCGTGCTGGGGAGGGAGAGGCAGAGCCCCTCTGCCACTTCTCAGAGGGTCTGTCCTGTCGCTGGTGGAGTCACCACCAGAGTGCGTGTCTGCTCTTCGGGCAGCCATGGGCAGCAGCCCCTCCCCAAAGCAGACCTCCTGGGGTTTCAGGAAGTAGAGGAGGAACAGGACTGGGACATCTGGGTCTTGGGCCTCCTGAGGGTCCTGGGTTCTCTGACCTCCACTGTCCTGCCGGGAGCTGCCGGGGCTGCCTGTCCCCTTGTGCTCTAACTCCCTTCTCTCTCCCAGGGGCAGCCGGACTTTCCACGTCATCCAACATCATCCTGGGCTCGGCTGGGTCAGCTTTGGGGGCCTGGTTGTGGGATAGAAAAAAGAAAGCCCCTTCGTCTCCTCCACCGGAATCCAGTACTGAAGCAGAGAGGGGCCCCCGTGCTGGAGAGGACCCTCCAGGGCCTCAGGATGTCAGTCCCCCAATGACAAATCCTCTGCCTCCCAAAATTCTTCAAAGAAGCACAGGAAATAAAGACGAGACGCTGTGACCTTCACGAGTGTCCGCACTGCCTTCTTGTTTACCAGGCAGGGTGCAGCGCATCTGCAGAGCCGTGGCTTCGGGTTGGGGGGCAGCAGGAACTCTGTAAGAATGGGCACTGATATCTGCAACAGGAAGCCACGTCTGTTGCAGTCCTGCCACCCAGCTGTGACCCTGGGAAGGTCATGTCTCCCCTTTGAGCCTCAGTTTGCTGCTCCTTGGATGGGATCGTGGATCACATGTCTTCAAAGATGTCAGCCAGAGGCAGCATTATAGGATAGCTTGGCCCTGGGGTCAGTTTGAGCCATTGACCCTCAGTTATGAAACACTTTATCCTCAGGGATTATTGACCCCTCCCCTCTCCACCCAAGACTCTGGGTCTGACTGTACCATGAGTCTAGGAACTCAGCAACACTGTCTGCCTGGCCTGGTGGCCTTTGGAGCTGTTCAGGTAGGTAGAGAATTTGCATTTCTCCAGAGAGCTCTGTCCCGGTTGGTGTAGAGCTCAGGGTCTTTAGGCTCCAAGGGAGACTGGCCGGAACCTGCAAGGACAGACAGGCCTCCCACCCCTGGTAGGGCTCCCAAGAGGCTTGTCAATGCAGAACACTCATCTATCTCCTAAGGCCCACTGGCTGCCTGGCCCTGGATCAGGTGGCAGGCATTCTACGTGTGTTGACCTGGCCTCTGCCACCTGCCTGCCTGCCCATGCAGATAACCCACACCCAGCTTCTGGCAGCCCTGCTTCCACTTGAGACTTGACTCTCAGATCTCATCCTATTGGCTCCAGGACCCCGGCCCAGGTCCCCACTCTGGCCTTCACCCCTGTCTTCCTTTACTGCCCCTCCTCCACCAGGCTCTCTCCCTCGGATGCTGCCTCAGCTCACTCATACAGCTCCCAGCTAGCCTCAAGGGCTCCATCCCAGGCTCTGTGGCTTCAGTGGATCCAAGGGGTCCCTATCTGCTTAGGGTGTGTAACAGAGAAGAACAAACCTGACTCCACAATGGATCTATTCCTTGAGCTCTAACCTCTGTGCTCTATTGCCTGTGCTTAGTCATGCTGGTTCTGCACCTGTTGTAACAGAATATTCCTGTTGCCTGAAATCTACAGGACAGCCCATTCTCAAGGCTCTGACCCTTAAAGGTATAATACTTCTCCATTAAAGCTGGAGAACAGAGAATAACATTTGTCTTCTTGGAGGTTTATAGGAACATTGTGACCAGACCTATGGGGGACAGCTGCAAGAATAAAGGCACCAAGAAGATTGCAACAACCTGCCACACCCCCTCCCCTTTTAGCATAAAAGAAACCTGAATTCTAACTCAGGGAAGATGGTTCTCTGGGACAGGAGTCTCCCATCTTCTTGGTCTGCTGGCTTTCCGAATAAAGTCTCTATTCACCCCAACAACTTGTCTCTCAATTTATTGGCCTGTCGTGTGGCAAGCCATAGGAGCTTAGACTTGGTAACAGGTGCAGTGTTGGTAGGGGTGGGGGGAGGCAAGCACACAGTTGATGGCGTTAAGGGACCTGTGGTCAATTACAGTAATGACCACATTCTCCTAGCCCTTTCGATGTATCTGTGCAGCTCCTCTCACCAAGGGCTGGTATTTATTGTCCCTCCCTGAATCTGGGCTGGCCTGCTGGGACAACAAACACACGGACAGAACGGAATGCAGGAGTCAACCCATTTCTTCCAGACGAGGTCCAGACACACGACTGAGCCCAGCTACGATCCACAAAGCCAGCCCACAGCTATCTGCTGATGTATGAGGGAGCCCAGCTGAGACCAGAGGAACCACCTGTCTAAACGGCTGACCCA
Organism: Balaenoptera borealis; assembly: GCF_965194805.1. NCBI lineage: Eukaryota > Metazoa > Chordata > Mammalia > Artiodactyla > Balaenopteridae > Balaenoptera > Balaenoptera borealis. The sequence goes on along the minus strand of NW_028123094.1, from coordinate 65,382 downwards.
CCGAATCCTGAGCTCTCTCTATATCTTTATTCATTAAATTTGGTGGGCATTTGTTACATACCAATAGCTAACTGATAACCTGACACAATGTGTGCAAGCCATTGAGAGATTCAAGCTAAATTGCTTGGAGGAGAGAGAAGACAGACATTAATTGTAGCTATCTGGGAAGACTGCTTGGAGGAGGTGCTGCTTATTTAAGGATTATGTAGCTATAAATAATAGAATTTTGATTAAAACTGTCTCAGAGTGCAAGGGACTTTATTGGCTTGCTAACTGAACAATAGAAAAGTCATTTGGCTTCAGGCAAAGTTTGATTCAGCAGCTCAACACTGATGCCAAGGACCTGTTTTTTTCTATCCCTCCTCTCTTTGTTACCCAACACAAGTTTGTGTGCCTGAGGCACAGTGAGGCCAGACAAACCGAAATTTTGGAGTTTGGGGTTTATTGCAGGGCCATGAAAGAACGGGGTGGCTCATGCCCCAAAAAACTGCAAGTCCCCAAAGGGTTTCAGCAAAACATTTTTAAAGGCCAGGTGAGGGACGGGCATCCCAGGGCCTGTGATCGGCTCGCACGCAATTCTCTGATTGGTTGATGTGGAGGTAACAGGGCAGTTAACATTATCAGTCCTTACATGCCAGTAGGTCTGGGGGCTACCTGCTCATGGTCATCAATCTCTTCCATTTGGTGGTGGTTTTTAGCATCTGAAAACCTCAGGAAATATGCACGAGATACTGTTATCTGGGCACTTTAGAGAGGAGCTACAGCAGAGGATACTGGGGAGGGGTCTGTCCCTCCCGCGAAGTCCCTATAGGGTCCTGCTCAGCTACATCTGCTTTCTGAAGCACCAGCTTCACACTATGGCTGCCGACTCTCATGGTTAACAAGAGGGCTGTTAGCACACGCTGAAGGCTACCTCCTTCTATTTCACGTCTCCCCCCAAAAGAGTATATTTTCAGGAACCTTCTGCTGAAAAGCAAGGAAACTTCCTTCCCAAATATCTCTGGTAAATGTTTCTGTAAGTATCTTATGGACTTCCCTGGTGGCGCAGTGGTTAGAAATACGCCTGCCAATGCAGGGGACAAGGGTTCGAGCCCTGGTCCGGGAAGATCCCACATGCCACGGAGCAACTAAGCCCGTGCGCCACAACTACTGAGCCTGCGCTCTAGAGCTCACGAGCCACAACTACTGAGCCCGCATTCCTAGAGCCCGTGCTCTGCAACAAGAGAAGCCACCGCAATGAGTAGCCCGCACACCACAAAGAAGAGTAGCCCCCGCTCGCCGCAACTAGAGAAAAGCCCACGCGCCGCAATGAAGGCCCAACACAGCCAAAAATAAATAAATAAATTTATTTTTAAAAATAGACTAAATATGAGTCTTTATTTTTAAAAATCAGATGTTCCTGTAAGTATCTTAAACGGAGTCATCTATTTATTCCTAAACTGGTTACTTTGGCCCAAGGGATGGATGTGATGATTGATTTCACTCAGTCTGGGGTCGCGTTTGGAGGCTGGGAGGAGAGCCCAGGCCTCTGATAAACCCAGACTCAGGGCAGGGGCTCCAGTACCCGAAAGAGAAGTAAGTTCCTGTTTCTAAGAGGACAGGAACTTGGGACGCTACGTGGCCGAAGACAGTGACTGTCCCCTACAGACAGCACAAGGCTTGTCCTCTGGCGGAAGACTGGCCCTTGTAGGGGAAACCGGAGCAGTCTCCCGGCCAGGCTGGCTGTGCCTTTCTCTGTCTTTTAAAAATCTTCCTACTGCTTCAGCAATTAGGGAAGAGCATGATGGACCTGAAGCCAGGCCATCGGTAGGTTTTTGTCTTTTTATTCTTTAATGTTACAAAACGGGGTTTTTATGACTTGCTAATGAAAACTAACATTTTCCTGCACTTAAATTACCTAAGGTGGGGCACGTTGATAACAGGGGAGGCCGTGCATGTTGGGGAGCAGGGAGTATAGGGGAAATCTCTGCCATGAACCTCAGTTTTGTTCGGAACCTGAAACTGCTCTGAAAAATAAAGTCTATTAAAACAATTACCTAGTAAAGATTTACCTAATATATATTCATTCTAATAATACATTCACACCTGAGAAATATTATTAATAAACACATTTGCTCTTAACCATCTGAATGACTACAGATTAGGCTACAGCTGATTTGGGTCTGACAACCATCCTCTCCTATCATCACAGTCCCTCACTCCCACTCCCAGAAGTAAGTGCTGCTACAATTTGATAAATATTCGGTTGGCCAAAAATTTCGTTAGGTTTTTCCCACAAGATGTTATGGAAAAACCCAAACGAGCTTTTTGGCCAACCCAATAGTTTCCATTCTCTTTTATAGTGACTTCCTGTGATAGATGATAGATAGATAGGTAGATAGACGTGAGAGATAGACGACTTCAGAGAATATATTTATTTATTTAAATTCTTAATTAATTAATTAATTTTTGGCAGCGTTGGGTCTTCGTTGCTGCACGCGGGCTTTCTTTTAGTTGCAGCGAGTTGGGGGCTACTCTTCGTTGCAGTGTGCAGGCCTCTCATTAAGGTGGCTTCCCTTGAACGAAGCGGAGCACGGGCTTCATTCGTTGTGGCACGTGGGCTCAGTAGTTGTGGAGCACAGGCTCTAGAGTGCAGGCTCAGTAGTTGTGGCGCACGGGCTTAGCTGCTCCGCGGCATGTGGGATCTTCCCGGACCTGGGCTCGAAGGATTCTTAAGCACTGCATCACCAGGGAAGCCCCAGAAAATACATTTAATGTAGTGCTGTTATATGCATTTTTTATTGATATAGTTTTGTTTTAACTCATACATATTGTTGTGCAGCTGGCCTTTGTCTATTCTATAGGTGTTTCTCATTATTTTTAACTACTGTTTGGCATTCCATGGTTATTATACACCATATTTTATTTAGCCTTTTCTCATTTTACTAATATTCGTGTAGCTTAATGTTAAAAAATAAGACGTTTCCTGTTTTGGAGACATCTCAACTGAAACTTCAGAGCTGAGAACAGTGGGGCACAAGGACCTTTACTTCCAAAGAGCGCTGCTGACCATGCCCCTTGGGGATAACAGTTCTGTGACTATCAGCCCCTAGCACCTATATCCAGTCTATATGTGGGAGGGCTTGGGATTCATTGAAAAAGATGCTTTAAAAGCAATTCGTTCAACCAATATTTGCTGAATGCCCACTCGTGCTCTGAGTGCTGTGACACAGGGTTTAATGGGACAGAGACCTCTGTCCTCATGGAGCTTTGATGGGGGCCTGGAGGATGCTTTAGCTTTTCTTGGTCCGGATCTCAGAGCCCCAGCGGTATGCAGTATGAGATCTCTCACACATGCGACAGTTGGGTGCATCCAGGGCTGTCTACCCACAGAGTGGGCAGTGGAGGAGAGGTTGGACCACTGGAGCTTGGCAGTATGAGGAAGCTGCGTTCCTGAGGGTCACATGGAGGCTTGGAGAGGCAATGGGGTTCGAACCATCTTCAAAAGACTCAGCCAGGAGGGTGCCTGCCTAGGTGTGGAGACCCGGGAAGAAATGGATGCAGCAGCGGCAGGGCGCAGTGGGCAGGGGGACGGGGAAAGAAAGAGAAAGGGTCCAGAGAACTCAGGTAAAGAGCAAAATGGGAGGGCCCCACGGGGAGTCGGCAAAGAACTCCCTGCATGACTCTTTAGCTCATCTGTAAAATGGGGATAACAGGACCTCTTCAGGGGGTTGTTGTGAGGATTAAAATACTTAATACCCGCAAGCACAGTGCTTGGCCCAGAGCAAGAGTCGGGCCCAAAAGTGTCCCCTTGTAGGAGAGCTCTGCCGATGCTGTGGCAATCTGTCTTTGGCGCCCTCTGGTGGGGAAGATTCAAAGTGCCAGCTCTCTGTAGGCTCTTGGACCCTCCGGTCAGCAGGGTTCACTCACCCACAGGGTCCTTGCCAAGGGGAAGCTTCCCCTGGCTGGACACCTCCAATTCTGTCTCCGGCCACCGCTCTCCAGCAATCCACGCATCCTGGGTTCCCCTCGACCTTCTGGGCTGTGTTTATGTCCGAGTTCTCAGCTCTTCCAGCTCTGCCTGCCTGATTCCACATTTGGGCCACGGGAAACAGTCAGGAGCTCTAAAGGAGCAGCTCCCCGCCCAGAGTGGTCCCCTTGCCCTCCTTTTGTTGCAGCAAAAATAGAAATAAAGTCTCCCCTTTCCTGAGAACAAGGAAAATAAAGGCAACAGTGAACAGGCTAGAGAAGAAACACAACCTGGCCTGAAAGAGTTAATCATGCCTAGTTTTATTTTAACTGTTACTAAAACTAGATTTGTACTTCACAAAGGTAATCTATCACTCTTTAACACTATGTGAATTACATCCTGGCCTGCCTTGTAGCAAATCAACCCTTGTAGCATTTGCATTTCAAAAAGTTCACCTGCCAATAACCCTGAGACAAAGGGACCCAATTACAGGGCTGTCTGATGCCAGCTGTGACTGTTTTGAAATAATGCAGGAAGAAGAAGAATGCAAGACCTTCACTGTTTTGATCCTTATCATATACCCTGGACTGCAAGCCCCACATATAAAATCTCCGAGTCCCTGAGGCGGGGGTGGGGGAGGTGTGGGGAGGGGTGAGGGAGGGGACGGGAGGGGTGGGGAAGGGAGGGGGTGGCACAGTTTTTGAGGCACTAGCCTGCTGTGTCTTCCCTTCTGCCTGGCAGAGGAAGAAAGCTATCTCCCTTATCCTCCAAGATCTCTGTCTCTGTATTTCTGTAAGGCATCGGTGCACAGAGAAGCCGAGATTTCGGCAACACTTTCTCAGGAAGGCCTGTCAGCTACTGTCTTCTGCCTTTAGCCCTTATAGGCCCAACTCTGACACCTGTCCTTGTTTCCCTCAAATTCCAAGGGATTCATGTCCAGCTTTCCAAAAGGGGTCCCACTGAGGTGCAGCTGGCCAAAGCACTTTCCCTCTTGTCACCTATGGCACTTGAAGGAAAGCAACGGCCACCAGTGCTCTCTTGTTCTTTCCCCTTCTCCCTTTCCTTTCCTCTCCAATCTCAACTCCCTAATTCATCCTCTACTTTTAAAACTGGTTTTCCAGTGTCTTAGCATAGCTTCACAGCAGAGCTTAGAAGGTCGAGGTTCTTGGCCCATGATTGACCCGTTCCCTGTCTTTGAACCTCAGTTGAAGATAGCAATGAACATTCAACCAGTTCCAAGAAAGTTCTGCATTTAACATTCGTATGTGGTAAAAGTATAAAACCATGCCTGGGAATAATCAACTCTAAATTCTGGAGGGTGACTCCCTGTGGGGAAGGGGGCAGAGAAAGGAGGGAGATTAGAAGGGATTCTTGCGTCATGTAAATTGTATCTGTAACGCTTGAAGTCCTGAGCTGAGGGGTGGGCAAAGAAGTGTTTGTTTTATTATTATCTATAGCTTTTTGGATACCTGAAAATATTTCATGTTCTAGACAGATTATATAATAATATGTCATAGTATATACTCATATTTTAAGAGTAAGGTGAAAAAGAGAAGAGCAGCTGTCTATGGCTCTTTCAACAATTTGTAGTAAAGGCAGCAGAGAAATGAAATGGCACTCGGCAAGATCTTGGGGTCAGGAAGTGATTAGAAAATTGATCTCTGTAATAAATAAGTTTGTCCTTCGGGGAAGATGTTACCAAACGCAAGCTCGTGTGCCCCAGGCAGAGGGAGGCCAAACAAACCCAAACGTTGGAGTTTGGAGTAGAGCGATGTTTATTGCTGGGCTGAGCCCCCTCAAAACCTCAAACTCCCTGAAGGGTTTCAGCAAAGTATTTTTAAAGGCCAGGTAAGGGAGGGGCGTCCCAGGGTATGTAGTCAGCTCCTGCACAATTCTCTGGTTGGCTGATGGTGATCAATCCTTAAGCACCAGAAGCTCTGGGGGCTGTGTGCTCACAATCATCCAGCAGTTAACGTCTTCCATTTGGCGGTGGTTTTAGCATCTGAAAAACTCAGGAAATATGCATCAGCTACTGTTATCTAGGTGCTTCTCAGAGGAGCTAAAGCAGAGGACATGGGGGAAGGGTGTCCCGGGAAGGCCCCATAGGGCCCTGCAAGGTTACCAAGACAGGAGAAAAATGGGCTTGGCTTTCGTTTTCCTGGGAAAATGAAAGCTATCTCTCTGGCTGCCTGCATTCCTTTGGGCTGTACTTCAGGTGGGTGGAACTGCTATAAACATCCTGCCTCAGGCCTTCCCAGAACACAGACAAGCTCAAGACCCACAGGTCAGTTCCACATCTTCAGAAAGTCTGCTCGTTTGGGTGAGACAGGCAGGGGTGGGCAGGGGCTGCTCCTTCCTGACGCCCCTACCTTCGGGGGGCGGGTGGGCTCGGCGAGTGGAGGGAAGACCCGTGTGGATCCACTGGAAGAACTGTCTCATGTTTCTCATCTGGGTGGCTGCAGTCAGAGAAGCTGGGCCTTGGTAGGGAAGTGACTTAAGCCCCCAGCTGGGCTCTGGGACTCTGGAAGCCATAAGCCTAGTCCGTGCCCGGGTGACCCTCCAGCCGTGAGCCTGGGTAGGGGTGAGGTGGGCAGGGGGAAGAGACAAGCATTAGGAGGAACCAAATCAGAGCCATTCCAAGCCCACGCTTTGGAAGCAGCTGGGCCTGGGTCGAGTCCCGCGTTGCCAAGCCAAGCTTTGTGATCTTGGATGAATCTCTTACCGTCTCTGTGCCAGTATTTCCTCATCGTAAAATGGGGATAGTAATCTCATCCTTCCCGTTGAGTTAGTGAGGAGAGTGCATGAGAACAGGAACCCAGAACAACCTGACCGTGGTATAGGCCTTAAAAACGTAATTCGTCCTGATTTCCTAATTCTGGCACATTTTAAATTACTCCATGGAGATTTAAGGGAGTTCTAGAAATCTGTGTTTCAGGAGGAGGGAAGCAGCCCACCTCGGGAAGTAAGATCTCCCTCCAGCCCCCTCCCCACCTTCCCCTCACACAGGTCCTTCTGTAACCCCGGTACCATATCTTGGACCCTTCCCAGGCCTGCATCTTCCACAAGCTCAGAGCAGCCTCTCTACCCCTTGGAGCCCCTTGAGATTTTTAAGGGCAGTGGGTGTGACCCCAGTTCTGGTGTCCTCATCTCCCCATCAAAGCTCCACTGTTTCAGCAGTTTTGGTGCTGGTCATTTTCTGTGCCATAGAATTTACCAGCACTGTCCTCTTAGCATCTAACCTGGCTTCCCAGATACTGTCTGCAGGGAGCCTGGTCAAAGAGGGCAGGGCAGCCTCTGGAGGTATCTTGGCAGGACTTCCTTGGGTGAGTGTTCCTGGCAGGGACTGGTGGGAGGTGGCATGGGGGCTAGGGAGGGCACAGGGTCCTGCCCAAGGACCCATGGGAGGGGACAATAGCATCACCTTCAGTCTCTCTCCCTCCCCTGTCCTTCCCCTTGGGCGTCTGCCCTGGCTTTCTCTCTGAGAGGGGTCAGAGGGAGGCAGGTCCCTGGGCACAGGGGATCTGGGCCCCCTGCCCTCTCCCGCCTAGAGAGGGGGGACCCTAAGGGACCCTGCGACTGAGGCCCGCTCTCTGGCTCTCACTTCCCCGGGATTCACCACCAGAATTCTCCTCCTTTAGTTTTTTACCTAAGCGTCCAACCAGCCTTTCGTAAGTTTGTCCTGATGGATCTCAGATCCAGAGCATTGATTTGAACAAAATTCTTCAATTCAGGCCCGTTTTCTTCAGTTAGTTCTTGCAAGCCCCCTTTCTGGTTTTATTTATTTATTCTCGCTGTTTATCTTCCCTTTTGCCTGCAATTCCCCCCTCTCATATTAGAAAGTCAGCCTTTCTAACATGTTGAACATGTATCTGTTTTTCGTATTTTTTTTGTAAAATGGGTGTTGCTTTTTGTTTGGATGTGGTTTAATTTACATACAGAAAAGTGTATTGTATATCTCATTTTATTTCTTTTATTCGACACTGAGAACTATGTTTCTGAGATCCCTCAGGGTCGATAGGTGAGCTTCTAATCCTTGCTTTCAAGCGCTGCAAAGTGCTCCAATGTGCATCCGCCACCATTCAACTTTCTGCCCCTAGGGTGGACCCCCGGGGTCCTCCCACCTCTGCCAACAGAAACTGTACAGCATGGAATTGGCTGGGGGTGGGGGGGGTGGGCGGTGACACAGCCTCCAACCACCGCCCAACCTCTGACCTCTGACTCCTGTGCATCACCCTCTGTTCTTAGGGCTCACCATGTCATCCAGCGCTGCCCTGGCTGGGGCCACATCTGCCCTGGGATCCTTGCTGGGGACACTGAACGGCTCCTACCTGCTAGGATGCCCTGCTGCGGCCCTGACCGCTTTCCCACTAGGAGGTAACTGGCCCTGGGTGATAGACACCCCTCCATGGACCCCTACCCAGCACATGGGAGTATGACAAGAAAGTTAAGACCTGGGCCACAACTGGCAGTCTTCCTCATGGTCAGAAATATGAGGACTCCTCAGCTTATGAGAAACAATTCATAAGATGAAAAGAATCAGAATAGCTGAATTTGATCAAACGCTGTGACATCCGAGTCACTAAGCTTAGCGCTTGACATTTATCAATTCATTTAATTCTCATAACAACCCCAGAGAAAGATGATATTGCCCCTTATTTACAAATGAAGGAAGCGTTGTCCAAGGGCCCTGGGCTGGGAGGTGAGGTGGGGTGGGTAGCTGCTCCGGAGCCTGCGACAGGAAGTAGAACAGAAATGCAGGCGCCGGGGCCTGGGAGGAAGGCTCAGGGCAGGGCAGGTTCTGAACAGCCCAGAAGGGCCATGCTCCTCCACCCGGAGATGCCCACTGGGGGAGCCCTGCAGGCAGGCCATCAGACAGACAGCACCCTTTCCCCTGGGCCGTCTGTGTGTTGGGGTCCAGGTATGCCAAGCTGCTGGCCAGCCTGGCATCATCTCTCCTCCCAAACAATAATGCTGAGCCTCAGATACCCTTTAACTGGGCTCTTGATTCCTGAGTCTCTGGTTCCATACCCCAACCAGGTGGCCCACTGGTCACTTAGGGTTTAGCTTTCATACCCCTTAATCTCTTTACTTCCTTCGCTGCCACCCCAAAGCGCTCTTCTTGGGGCGCTGGCTGAGCTCACTCCTGCACACCTTGCTAGTGTTAGAACTCCTGGTCCCCACTGGCCCCAAGGATTGCGGTCCTGGCTGCCATGGCTGCTGCAGACCGAGAGCTCCGCCAGGGAGTTCCAGGGACTCTCAGTGTTGGGGAGCCAGGCAACTCTGGTCCAGTGTTGTGAGGGGCTCCAGCCACAGGGGATCAAGGGTGGTTCTGATTGGGAGGGTCAGGGTCAGCTTTCCAGAGGAAGGGGCAACAGGTGGGGCCTGGCAGAATCAGGAACATTCAATGCGTTCCAGCACTGTTCTCAAGCAGCCTTCAGGCCTTCAGCAGTGCTTGCCCTGATTTCAGTCGGGTCCTGCAAAATGAAACACACCTCTCCACACGGACTTACTGCTGTCGGAAGAGGTTTCTCTGGACGAAAGGAGAAGGTTATATAACGGCCCCCCAGACACACACTCATAAATCACCAACCCTATTTCAGATGAACTAACATCCCGGCTCAGAGGGCGTGACACTCACTTCCTTCTTCGCCTCTTCCTGCCCGAGTCAAACCACCATGCCCTAAATTACTTTGCCAAGAGTCCCGCATTCACTGTGAAGGGGGCTGTAGCTGCACGCCTTCCTTCTCAAATCTGTAAGGTTTTGTTTGTTTTTGTTTTGACCAAACCTGGCTTGGAAGGCAGAGAGAAAAAAGAACTTCTGTGCTTCCCACAAACAACCCCCAACCAACCAGTCCGCAGACATTAAAAAGACACGCAACAAAACCCCTATCTGATGGTTGGGTTTTTCTGGAACAAGGCCCGCAAACCCCGTCTCCAGATTACTCTAGGCCCACGCATGCAGGTCCACTGAGGACAGGTCACCCGCCTCCCCAGCAGCCCTTGCCAAGCTCAGGGCTGTGGCTCACCTTCTCAGGAAGAAGCAGGCAGGGGTCCTCCCTCCCTGTGTCTCCCAGCCTGGGGCAGCCCCCCCGTAGGCGGGCTGTGGGCTCAGGGAGTGGAGGGGCAACCAGTGTGGATCCACTCACGGAATGTTCTTTCGGTTTCCAGCCAAGGCTGCTGCAGCTGTGGTGGGAGGAGGTAAGTCCCTGCCGCGAGAACCTGCTCCTGGCCCATCCCCAGGCCCTGGGACCTGGGGAGCCGCTGGCCTTGCACCTGCCCCAGGCTTCCTGTACGTTGTAGGGTGGGAGGCGCTGGAATGAGAAAAATGAGGAGCTTCCCTGCTCGCACAGAGGCAGCCCCAGCAGGGGCCCAACCTCCTTGCCCAGCCTCCACCGCGTGGCTTCGGATGTGGCTTTGAACTCCTCTGGGTTCAGCTTTCCTTGTGAAAAACAGGCCAAGGCTGCCCGTTCAGGGTTATTGTGAGGGTTACGTAGGATGAGACATGCGCACAGTCTGGACCCAGGAGGTGTGTTAAGGAGAAGCCACTGGCTCAGCGACTCTGGCTTCCGATTGCTCTGCGGTGACGCCGTGGACACCCAGAGTTGGGATCCAAGCAGGGCTCAGACCGTGCTCCCTGCTTTATGCTGGGCCCTGGGTAAGATTTGCTTGTATTAAAGATTTCCTCAGCGAACACAAGAAGCTTGCACACCTCCGCCCCGCCCCCAACTTAGTTCCAGGATTTTACTAAGGCAGAAACTGAGGCCTTTCCCCAGGAAGGTCCTGCTGAAGATCAGAGGCCCGACCCCCGTGACCCCGCGGCCCTCCCCTCCGCTTTCCCCACCAGCTGTGCCGCCCTCCTCGACTCCTGACTGCGGGCCGTGCCTGGAATCTCTCCCAAGCTCAGGCTTTACCCCTTCTCCAGGCTCCCTGAAGTCCCCCAAGCTTGATGTGCTGTGCGTGTGTGATTTGGGGGCGTGTCCATCTCCCCCTCAACCCAGCTCCTCTCCCCCTACAGCCCTGGCCGTGGGGGCTGTGCCCACGGTGCTGGGCGCCATGGGCTTCACCGGGGCAGGAATCGCCGCCTCCTCCTTAGCGGCCAAGATGATGTCAGCGGCCGCCATCGCCAATGGGGGCGGAGTTGCCGCCGGCAGCCTCGTGGCCACTTTCCAGTCCGTGGGTAAGTGTCCCCGATGGGCTTGCTGTGGAGGGTGAGGGAGGACAAGAGCCTCAGAGCATCCAGCCCTGACCTTAGCCCTGGTGAGCCCCAGTCTGCCTGTGCCTTTGTCTCACCCTCCGTGGTCACTCTCTCTCTGGGTCTCTGAAGCAGGCATGTTGCCGGGGGCAGGTGCTCTGGCCTAGGGTGTGCTCGGCTCAGGCTGACTCTGCCCAAAGCAGACTTTCTGAGTTAGCTGGGGCATCTCTGTCCCACCTGGGGTTCAGCCTTCTTTCCCAGAGAGTGAGGCAGCTCCCAGCCATCGGTTTCACCACTGGAGTTCATGCCTTTGGGTACCTGCTTGCAGCAGCCTTTCCGAAACAGAGATCCTCGGGGGTTGGGGAAACAGAGAAGGGTTCTGGGTGGGATCTCTGGGCCTGAGGCCCTCCTGACAGGCCCTGGAGTCTCGGACCCCATGGTTCTGCCCCACAAGCTGCCCCAGGCTGCCTGTCCCATTCTACTCACCCTCTGCTTCTCCCCCAGGATCAGCTGGACTCTCCCTGTCATCCAGAGTCCTCCTGGGACCCGCTGGGTTTGCCCTTGTGTCCCTCGTGGTGGGCTTGTGACAGCTCCCTGTCACTCCCTTTGCAGAGAAGAGGACCAGGTAGTGCCCTGCTCGCCAGCCTGATGCAGTAAGGGACCAAACGCTGCACCCCCAGAGGAAAATAAGAAATAAAAATGAGTTGTTGCAGCCCCTCTGGATCCCTTCCTTCTTGTTTGCCTGAAGTCGGGGTCGGGGAAGGCTCACTTCTCTTAGAGCGACATGGTGTCGGGGTGCCCAGAGATGGACTGAGTCAAACCGTGAAGCCTGGAACCTGCCCTTGCCCAGCTTCTGACTCTGTGTGTGACCCCGGGTGGGTCACCTCCGCTCTGGGCCTGCATTCGGCCCTCTCTATATGGGGAGTTGGTCTGAAAGACCTCAAAGGTCCCAGCCAGGGTGGGTGTTTTGGCTCAGTTCCTGTGCAGAGTCAGGAATGGAAGGGGAGGGGGCATCCTCTTTGGAGCCTCATTTGCACGCACCCCACTCCCACCCTCTGCATTGCAATGGCTATTTCCTAAGTGGCCTGGCTGAGGCTCAGAAAGCAACAGCCCCCGGATGTCACTGCTTCCTCCCAAAGTCAAAGTCCAGTGCCCTGGCCTTTTCCCCCCAACAGCTAGAAAGAAAATCTAGTTTGTCAAGGGCTCTGATCTTTCTGCTTCGGGGCCATGGTCCCTAAATATCCTTCTCCCCCCAGTACAAGGTCTTGTAGAAACTTCTCATCACCAGGATGGGATCTATCCCAGAACATCAGAAAATTCGCTTACATGTTGATTCACTCCTCCTTTCCACAAACTCTTTGAGCGTGTGCTGTGGGTCAGGCACTGGGCTGTGTGCTAGGGAACTTGGCCTTTCCTAGGTAGCACTCTTGGTCTGCTGGGTGGGTGGACCAACAGGCAGACAGCCATTGATGTTGCCCTCTGATGACACCAAAGGCCAGCCCAGGGCTTTGGGGGTGCCCAGAGGGAAGGCACATAACAGCAGTGTCTTAGTCCGTTCAGGCTGCTATAACAAAAATACCATAAAATGGGTGGCTTATAAACAACAGAAATTTATTCCTCACAGTATTGGAGGCTGAGAAGTCAGAGATCATGGCTGCAGCAGACTTAGGTTCCTAGGTGGCTGTCTTTTCACTGTGTCCTCACATGATGGAAGGGGAAAGAGAGCTCTTTGTGGCCTCTATTAGAAGGACACTAATCCCATTCATGAGGGCTCCACCCTCATGATCTAAGCACTTCCCAATGTTTCCTCCTCCTTATACCATCACTTTGGGGGTTAATATTTCAACTTCTGAATTCTGGGGGGACACAAACATTCAGACCATAACAAGCATATTGGGGAAGGGGAGCTTGGATTCTATCCTGAGGGTTTTGGAGAAACACTGAAGGGTTTTCAATATGACCATGACCCTATCACAGATCCTATTTTGCAAGAAGGGGGACCCCTTCCAGGTCCTGAGAGTGGGCTCTTGTCTAACACTTGGAAATGAATTGTCCAAGGAGACACAGGTGCTGGCAAAGCAAGAGACTTGATTGGGAAGGGGCACCCGGGTGGAGAGCAACAGGGTAAGGGAACTCAGGAGAACTACTCTGCCACGTGGCTCGCAGTCTCAGGTTTTATGGTAATGGGGTTAGCTTCTGGATCGTCTCTGGCCAATCATTCTGACTCAGGGTCCTTCCTGGTGGCGCACGCATTGCTCAGCCAAGATGGATTCCAGTGAGAAGGATTCTGGGAGGTTGGCAGGACACATGGACGGGCGAATCCTCTCTCCTTTTGACCTTTCCCGAATTCTTCTGGTTAGTGATATCTTGTTAGTTCTGTGTTCCTTACCAGGACCTCCTGTTGTAAGATAACTCTTGCAAGTGGCTACTATCTTGCCTGGCCAGGGTGGGCAGTTTTGGTCCGTGGTTCCCCTAACGCTACACCCCTGCACACCCTGTCCTAGATGCCATCAACAGCCTGACAGGATCTCAGTTTCCAACAAGAACCAAACTTGTGAGTCTGGTTTTATGGACCTTTTAAAAATTAACTCATCCATGTCCTCAAGAGGCTCCTAGTGGGGTCAGTGAAGCATAGTTGTACCCAACCATAGGAGTAAACTCCTTAGGGTACTAATTAATTCAACACTTGATTCTTTTTCTTTCCCTCATTTTTTTGATGTGTTGGAGAATCTAAGGAAAGCTGTGAACGTTTCCCCCCAAAATGCACACATTCCCAAAATAATGCTCTAACTTCAAGTCCTTCATTAGAGCCTCCGAAGTTCCTCCTGGAGCTAAGGGCAAAAGCCCCTGCCTTAACTACAAGTCTGAGTCTCCCACAAGAAGGGCACTTGCTCTGATTTGGATCTGGAAGGATGGAGACCACCCTCCTGGAAGGTCAAGACCATCTGAACTTCTGACTGACAACTATTAGATGATAAATGCGTGTTCTTTTAAGCTGCTAAATGTGTGGTAATTTATTACGCAGGACTGGAAACTAATACAGCTTTGATTCCCCCCCCCCTCTCTCTACCCAGCTGAGGTTGTTCACTCAGGAGCTGGCCGAACATACTCTGGCCACCCCAGCATTCCTGAAACTTCTGGCTTCAGCTGGCTCCCACCCTGCCCCTGTGGATCCAGGGGTCCCTGCCTGCTCTCAGGAGTCCCCAGCGTCGGAAGCCGGGCACATCCACTGCTCACCATGTCCCTGCACACAGGGGCCCAGCGTGCGGTAGTGAAACAGGAGGAAGGGGGCAGGGCACAGCCTTTAAAAGAATGACACAGCCGTGGAGGATACAACACAAACTGTTTTGCTGAGAGACTTACTCTCAGGTTTCAGGTTCGGAGGATTGTTGGCAAAATAACCACTCTACACTTAATTAAGTAAGAGATAAGAAAGTCTATTAGGTTAGTTATAAATCGTAGCACGAAGATAAGCAAAATAGTAAGAAATAAATGTATTTACAATCACCAAATTGGGGAAACAGCTACATCTAGATCCAAGCAAGGCTGGGAAGTCCCTTGAATAACAATCCGGAGTCCCAATTGGAAGTAGGAAGTTACAGCATAAGGACAAGCAACATAGCAAGAAATAAATGTATATACATCACCAAAGTGGGGAAACACCTACATCCAGATCCAAGCAACACTGGGAAGTCCCTGGAACAGCGATCTGGAGTCCCAGTTGGAAGGTCCCGAGCAGTGCATCCACCCCATGGGTGAGACTTCAGAGTACTGCTCAAAGGACTCCTGTTTTGTTTTTGTTTTTTTTTAAGTAAATTTAACTTATTTATTTTTGGCTGCGTTGGGTTTTCGTTGCTGTGCACAGGCTTTCTCTAGTTGCAATGAGCAGGGGCTATACTTCGTTGCGGTGCACGGGCTTCCCATTGCGGTGGCTTCTCTTATTGCAGAGCATGGGCTCTAGGCGCACAGGCTTCAGTAATCATGGCACGCGGGCTCAGTAGTTGTGGCTCGTGGGCTCAGTAGTTGTGGCTCGTGGGCTTAGTTGCTCCGCGGCATGTGGGATCTTCCCGGACCAGGGCTCGAACCCGTGTCCCCTGCATTGGCAGACGGATTCTTAACCACTGCACCACCAGGGAAGCCCAGGAGTCCTGCTTTTAATGCCAAGCCGCAAGCTGATAATCACCAGCTTATGTGCAAATACGCAGCTCTGGCTATTATCAGAAATGTTTTGCTCTCTAGTTGTAAGTCTCAGAATGTTCACTGATCCTTGGGAACTGGCCAGATTCCCTAGGCCCAGGAAGCTTCATGACTTACTCCCTTCCTTATCTGTTGGTTCTGAAGACTTGTTTGTGCTGTTTCTGTTGACCTGCACGTAGTCCAGCAGTTCGGCATGTAGTTCCTTTCAGGGTCTTCTTTTAGTCAAAGGCCTATTACGGCCTCTGAAGCCTGAACAAGCCTGTTAACTTCCCCAACACCTACTAGGTGCAAAAGGGTGGAAGATTCGACTTCCAGTAGACCTTGAGCCTCATTATATGCTCACTGTGATACATCAGCATGCTAAGTGACACACATACAGGCACCATGACAGTTCTGAGGCCCTAAAAGGGCAAATAGTGGGCAGTGGCCAAAACAGTTGGAATAATCCTCAAAATAGTTGGAATACAGTTAGAGCAATTCTCCCACTCATTAGCCTATGAAATTACCCAGCCCGTAAAAACTAACCACCCCATATTTCAGGACCTCTCGCCTTCTGAGATGGCCCACACTCTGTCTGTGGGGTATGTTTCCCCCAGGGCTGCTCTTGCCTTTTGAGACAGACCGCATTCTGTCTATGGAATGTGTCTCTCTCTAAATAAATCCACTTCTTGCCTATCACTTTGCCTCTCGCTGAATTCCTTCTGTGCTGAAACATAAAGAACCCGAGCTTCATTAAGTCCTGAGACCAGGTGTGGGATCTTAATTAAGATCGTGTGGGTTAGAGTCCCAGCCCGTGGGTCCAAGTCCCAATCTCAGTTTTAGCTGGATTTGAGTCCCATCTGAGTTGTGCAGTTTCAGTAGGACACGGGGAGGCAGAGGCAAATTCTCACTGTGGGGATCTAGGATAGATTCCTGTCCTCATCAGAGTGGCAGAGGCTGCTAGCAGTCACCCGATGCCTACTCTTTCCTTCTGGTGCATATGAAGAGAGCCCTGATTTTGGCCAGGTGCATGATTCCCAGCCAAGGATTGCATTCCCAGTCCTCTTGCGGGAAGGTGTGCTCACCAGACTGGGTTCTGGCCAGTGGGATGTGAGTGGAACTGAAGTATGCAACTCTCCGGGTATGCACTTAAGGGGAGTGGGTGAGTCCGCCTTGCCCCTTGGCCCTTTCCCATGGGCTCTGCTGCAGGTCGGGGAGTGACCATCTTCCACCCTGCAGATGACAGCAGCACCTTAAGGAAGCAGAGCAACAAGACTGCAGGAGCCTGGGCCTCCCTGAGCAGAGCCACCACTCCAACTGAGACACTTACACAACCAAGTAACAGAGAAAGAAACTTCTCTTGTTTAAGCCAAGAGGGCGTCTTTTACAACAAGCAAACGCAGATTTTCATGAACATGGGGGGATCTTTTGATTGCAAGCCACAGAAGAATCAATCCAACAAAGAGAGTTGCTTTCACCTGTTCCTTCTCAAAATCCCACTAAAATAACAGTAAAGGACTAAAGAAAGGCTTAAATCCACATCAACAAAGAGACAGGAAGAGAAGATGAGAGTAACACAATTTAGAAGCCAGAAACCACATGGACATGGGGTTCCACTTAGCAGTCCCAAGAAAGCTGAATCTTAAGGTGTCAGTGGGGAAGGGGAGAAAGAGGCAACTTTGCCCTTAGGACCACCAGAACCTCAGTCATTGGAGTGGCTACTGGAGGTTGGCATTAAGGTAGACTGGCAGCAAGAGGGCTGGCTGGACGTCTATTTAGGAAGCAGGCAGACCCCCAGGTAGCCCCCTCCAGCAGACTCCTGGAGGTTTAGTTTTGGTGAGGTTGGGTCTCTGGGCCAGGAGGCACCAGGAGCCAGGAGCTGCATACTAAGAATGACAGTCTCCATACAAGCGCTGAGACCCTCAGTCTTCTTCATTGATAGGCACCAGAACGTTGCAGCCAGGTTATAACATCCGCAACAGAAGGAGGAAGATTCTTCTTGGGAATCTTACCAGCCCAAGAAAAGAAATGCTCATATTCTGATACCTGGGAAAGGGATGCCCAATGAAAGGTTCATCCAGACCACATACGGTCCCGAAGTTGACAAGAGCCACTCCTGTGGCAGAGCCTGTCATGGGACATCTGTGAAGACCTCAGACATAAATGGGAAGCAGACTAACCCCCCGCGTCTCTGGCCCTCTCCCGCCTTTCACCCTCGGCCCTGGGGCACTCACCCTCTGACAGAAGTGCAGCTTCACCACTGGCTTACCCACCCCCTGAAAGACTCGAGGGACCAAGGTGGCCGCATGGCTGGTCTGAGACTGTGGAAAACAGAGGTGGGGGGAGTGCAGCGGGCCCAGGAGGGATGTAGACCAAGGTGTCAGGACGTCCATAGCACCTGGGCTGGGGGAGGGAGGAAAGGGCTTCTGTTTCCTAGGAGCCCCACCGTCTGTCCTCCTGAGTCCCCACAGCAACTTCCGGGACAACTTTGGGGCACCCTAAATACCCACAGAGCAATTCTAAAAGCCCCGGGACAAGAGGATCAAAGTAAATAACATTAAAAATATATTTACTCTGGTTAAGACACTGCCCGTGACTCACCACATAAAATCCACACACTATTTCAAGGACGGCAACACTGTTGCCCCTGTTTTCATAGACATTGTTGAAAGAACCTATAAGAGATGATCCAAAGTCCCTAACTCCTGCTGCTATTGAAGACGGGCATCCTTCCATAACTCGCATTTACTTTGCGGGTTATTTCCAGGAGATTTGGAGTCTTTACCTGGCTCGCTGCCCACCAGCTCTGTCCCAGCTGCCTTCTCAAGCAGTCGGCCTGTGCTCAGGGAGATAAAATAATTTTCATAATGAATCAATTTCAAATTGATGAGATTTGGGGTGGGGGATAGAGTAGTTCAACAATTACAACTCTTGTCCAGCCAGCCCTGGCCAGACTCTCTCAAATGTTGTTGCAGCAGAAATAGAAAAGAGGCTTTTCGGACAAGGAAAATAAGGAAACAGTGAACAGGCTTGGGAAACAGCATAAACAGGCCTGAAAGAGTTAAGCAATCTTGGTCATTCTTTAGCTGTTACTTCTAACACACACTTGTAGCTAGACGTGTCCTTCACAAAGCTGATTACTCTCTGACTCCATACGAATTACCCTTTGCACCTGGCATTTCTTCTCCCCCTACACTCCCTCATAGCACTCTTCATTTCACAAAGAAGGTCATGGGGCTTCCCTGGTGGCACAGTGGTTAAGAATCCGCCTGCCAACGCAGGGGACACGGGTTAGAGCCCTGGTCCGGGAAGATCCCACATGCCGCAGAGCAACTAAGCCCGTGCGCCACAACTACTGAGCCTGCGCTCTAGAGCCCGTGAGCCACAACTACTGAGCCCACGTGCCACAGCTACTGAAGCCCGCACGCCTAGAGCCCGTGCTCCGCAACAAGAGAAGCCACCGCAATGAGAAGCCCGCGCACCGCAACGAAGAGTAGGCCCCCGCTCATGGCAACTAGAGAAAGCCCGCACGCAGCACCAAAGACCCAACGCAGCCAAAAATAAATAAATAAATAAATTTATTTATTTATTTAAAGAAAAAAGAAAGAAAGAAGGTCGGGGCCGATAACTTCAGGGACACCAGACCCGGTTGCTGAGCTGACACCAGCTCTGGCCATGAATGTGCAGAAGAAAAGGAATACAAGACCTTCATTACTTTGAGCCTTCCTACCCCAGACCACGAGCCCCGGGCTATATAACCTTTCCCTATTCCCCAGGGAAGGGGGCACAGTTCTTGAGGTGCTAGCCTGTTATGTTACCCCCTTTGCCAGGCAGCGATTAAAGCCATTTTCTTCATTCCTCCAAAACTCCGTCTCCGTATTTCTTTTCAGCATCGGTGCACAGAGAGTCAAGATTTTTTGGCATCAGTGTCTTTGGTAACAGGGATTTTCCAGCAGAAGAGGAAACTAAGACGGAACGTTTTTCAAACTGAAATCGTGCCAGGCTTTCCCTGACAAATTGCAGAGACTGAGGGATTGTCCACTGGTTTGAGTGATCTCCCTCAAGGCCCTTGGCTTGTGGCTTTGTGCAGGGTAGGCCAGCTGGGGACCAGCCCCAAAGCTGAGCTGTGTTCTCTGCTGGGATTCCAACAGATCTGGGCCCGTCTGGGGTCCTGACCTGGTGGGTCACCATGAGACAGACTGTGGAGCCTCCTGTGTGTGCCTCATCCTGATGGAAGGAGATGGGTGAAGCCTGAAAATAGGCAGGTTTCAGGAATAATCTGAGAGCACTGTGGCTGTCTGGGGTCAGACCCCTGGGCTCCTGAGTGGGGCTTGAGCAGAAGGCAGGAAGCTGTCTTAGGCTGAGACCCCAAGACAAGGATTTGAGTGCAAGTAGTTAATTTGGGACGTGACCCCAGAGAGCACCAACAGGGAAATGGGGGGTGACAGGGAAAGACAGGCAGCTGAGAAATGGCCCATTAGTGAGTTTGCACTGGGGGCAACTGAGGCTGACTCCTGCTGGAGACCTCTGGGGGTTTATCCGCCAACTAAAATGCATCACTGGCTGAGGGCTATTCTGGGGGGAACCAACACCTGACACCTCCAGCCAGCCTTGTAGGCCTCAGGGGCGGGGCCTGGCAGCGGGGAACAGCAGGCGGACGCTGGGAGACACATGGCGGGGGGGACACGGGCAAGGCTCCGACAGTGTCTGTTGCCCCAGTTCAGTAGAGACAGAGGTGAACGGTATTTATGCCAGGACCTGCACATGGGAGGTCGATCTTATCAGGAGTTCATCTGGGTTTGGATTTTGTTGTTGCTATGGCTGCTGTCTGTGATCCACCAGCTTCAAATCAGGGTTCCCTGGGCTTGCGGTGGAGGCTGATTTTTCTGTGTCTGCTCAACCCTTGGCTAAAGACTTCCGTTTGGTCTGTGCATCTTGGAGAGGGTCTCTGCACGCCTGCTCCACCCGCAGTGTAGACATCTGCTGCTTGTCACTAGCTAGCCTGGCGGCAAGGGCAAAAGGGTTCTCTGTGGTCCCACCCGGCCTCAGTCTGCGCAGGCGCTGTGGGCCTGGGCCTGGGGGCGGGATTTTCTCAGAAGAGTTCCCCTCCCCCTGCTTCCCTAGTGGTGGGCCAATCCTTACTGTCTGAGCCCCGGAAAGTTTAACACCCCAAATTCAGAGGTAGAGGGTTTTTTTCTCTTTTTTCCCCCCATCTACACTGATCTTCACCTGTGCTCTGCGGGCTGCAGAGTTTACTGCCCTTCCCCCAGCAGCATGAGGCTTCTGTTCCCTAGGGGGTAGGGCTGCAGCTCCCCTCCGCTAGTCTTGCCTCAGTGAGGGAAGTTTCTCCTGACTCCAGTCTTCCTTGGGAGCACCCAGTGGGTCCTTGGAGAAGAACCTTAAGGTTGGCCTGAAGCATCCATCCTTGTGACTGTAGCTCCCAGAGTTCCCTGCGCTCATGGTAGCCCATCCTTGCCCTTGAACGATCAGTTAAGGTTTTTCGCTGAACTTGCACTGCCTGCTCTGGCCGCACCTGCCTCCTGTGCTCTGCCCCAGGTGGCTCAGTGCTCTCCTTGGAGGCACCTGACTTCCCTGAGAATTCAGGCCATCTGGTGGCCCTGCCTCTTCAGCTCTCTTAGGGATTCAAGGAAAGTTATGCTTTTGTAGCTTTTCTGGCTTTTTCTTATTGTCGGGTGGGAGTAACACTCTCTCCAGCTTCCTGTATCCTAAGCAGCTCTTCTTGATAGGTCGGCGAGTGGCCTACAGAATGCAGCGCCTGCACCCTGGACGCCTCCTCAAGACTATCTATTGGGGGTGTAAGCAGAAGAGTTAGAACTGATATCTCATCCTTTACAAAGACCCCAAAAAATGAGGCCACTCTGGAAGGAAGTGAGACCTCACTCTGAAGGTGAATGGAGTCTTAGGGGACACCAAGAACGCCTGTCGGCAGCGAAGGAACTGGTGAATGCCAGTTGCCTTTCGATTTTCCAGACACAGCGTAGTGACCATTCCTGATTCCATCTCCTCCCCTCGAGGTGCCCAGAGCCCCACTGTAACACTGGCATGCTGTCCTGTCCTTGCCCTGGTGGTCTGCATGTCAGCCTCCCCACAGCACTTTGAATAGGGTCCCGCTCACCTCTGGATGTCTGGTGCCCTGTAATGAGGAAGGGCAGAGGGCTCTGGGGTCAGTGGCTCGATGTGCATCCTGGCTACCCCTCACCTCTGCCTCCCTAGGAAGCTTTGTCAACCCCATCATTGAGTGAGGGGTAAACTGAGACCCACCGATGGTGCACAAATGGCCCTGGGTTATACAGCCCATCCCCTGTAGGATGGGGACCAACCAGAGCCTCTTGCCAAGTGATTCTGTGCTTGATCAGCCTGCCACCTCCCTCTGCCCCTCTACCACAAGGCAGGTTGGGAGAATGGGGAGCACTCGAAACTTCCAATTCACAGCTCACAACCCCCCAGGACCGCAAGGAACAAAGACAGGAAGGTGCATCTGCAGATGATCTTTATTTCTCATGCTTCTCTGAACTGAGTGGGAGTTTTGGAGGTTCGACTTGGGGTACATTTTCTCCTGGCTGGTCCCCTTCAGCTCTGGGTCCAGCTGGAGGAGAGGAAGGAGGTGCCTTTTTTGCACCTCCAAGCAAAGCCCCAAAAGCTGATCCAACGGAGCCCAGGAGGATGTTGGATGATGTGGAGAGTCCAGCTGCCCCTGTGGGAGACAGAGGGTGAGCACAGGAAGGGTGCCGTGGCCGGTGGCGGGGGCCCCTCAGGAGGCCTGAGGCCCAGAGATCCCACCTGGATGCCTCCCCTGGGTCCTGAATCCCCCAGGGCTCTGCTTTGGACAGAGGAAGGGGGTGAATTCATGGGAAGTGAGAGACAGAGGGAGAGCCAACCACAGACCCCAAGAGCTACAGGTCCCACTGAGGCCTAGAGAGGGGAGGGGACGTGCTTAGGCCACCCAGGTGTCAGAGTTGGGTAGGGCTAGACCCAGAGCCCAGCTATCACATATCCTGGGCTCCTTCCCTTCTTCTCTTTTCCAGAACCCCCTCACCGCTCCACTTCCCTCCTGCCCCCAAACGTCACCCAGGACTCAGAGAGGACAGTGAGGGAGAGACAAAGGACCAGGGACACTGAGGACCACGAAACTGGAGAGGGCAGACAGGTCCTCCCTCAGGGTTAGCCGCTGGGCTGAACCTTGTGCTGGTCTGACCCTCCCCGCCCTCTCCTTGCTCCTGCCCCCATCCTGCCCGGACACTTACCCACGGACTGGAGAGTGGCCACGAGGCTGCCGGCGGCAACTCCGCCCCCATTGGCCGTGGCGGCCGCTGACATCATCTTGGCCGCTAAGGAGGAGGCGGCGATTCCTGCCCCGGTGAAGCCCACGGCGCCCAGCACCACGGGCACAGCCCCCACGGCCAGGGCTGTAGGGGGAGAGGAGCTGGGTCGGGGCGTGGGCTCAGGGGAGTGGACTCCCTTAGGAATTCCTTGACAGTTTCTGGGGACTGTCTGCTCGGAGCAGACGGGAGACAGCCGCTTGGAGAGGGGTCCCAAGGTAAGGAAGAAATTGGGGGTGTGGAGCCAGCTTGGGACAGTAGGTTAGAGTAGGCCCCTGGTTGGGTCTCTAATTTGCTGGGTGACTACGGGGAAGTCACTACCCCTCCCTGGGCTTCAGGTTTGTGTCTGTGTAAATGTAGAGGTGAAATAAACCAATAAACCACTGCTGTTTTTAGCAGCAAACCCCGTTTCAAATGAAATCTTCTCTACATGCTCATTACATATAAGGACTAGAGTTGCAGCTACGTCGGGGATCGCGGTGACCTTTTCCGAGCGAGTACCGCTCTCGGCCCCTAAGATTCACCCGCGCGGCTCCGGGAGTGGAGGGGGTCTGGTGAGGCAGCTCTCACACCCCCGGCAGCGCCACCTCTCTAAGGCCTCCCTCCCATCCTGGGACCCAGGCCAGCTGAAGGCCCGGCGATGCGGGGATCCAGGAAAGTCACCTCCTCCTATCGCAGCAGCAGCTGCCCGTTCTTGAGAGAGAGAGAAAGAGAGAGAGTTGATTGAGGGAGTGAGGGAAAGAAGCGAGTCCTCTGGCCCTCCGTGGGTTGGGGTCTGGGAGGCCCGCCCCCTGCCCAGGCCACCAGCCTGATGGGGAAGAGAAACTTACTTATCATGGTGACGCCCTCCTCGCTGCAGCTGAGCTCAGGAAATGACTAAGCTGCACGAGATGCTGTTATTTCCTGGAGAACCACTAGGGACGCGGCCGGCCCCTCGCAGCATCTTGACCCCAGCAAAAGGCAGGAACGCACGTTCTGCGCGCCTGCTCGCCCGCCCCCCATCCCGCTTCCCACCCCTACTCGCCGGTCTTACCCGCCTCCCACCTTCACCTCCCTAGTCCTTCTCCTCCCGGCGCCGCCTCTGCTGGCTCCCCGCGGGTGGTTCTCTCTCGTTTGGTGGCTCCACCAAAAGGGAAAGAACCCTAAAGCACCTGAAAGCCGTTGCAAGTGGACCGGGGTTCCAAGTTGTAACATTTTGCCCCCTGATTACAGAAGAGTTGTTCGCTACAAAACAAAACAACAAAACAAAACAAAACAAAACAAAAAACAGAACGTAGGAGAAAATTTAATTTCACTTCCAGAGGGAGACACTGGTAGATTTTGGTGCATTTCCAGGCTATTTCGCCAGGACCGCCCCATCTCCGTCACTCTCTGAATGTGTAACCTCACCTCCAAGATCCAGTCACACTTGCACACTACTTTGTAAATTACTCATTTTATTTAATCGGCCGTTTTTGTTTCCCCAGGCTGTTTAATATTCTTCAACAGGATTTTTTTTTTAAAGTTAAATTTATTGAGGTATAATTTACACAGAGTAAAACTCAACTTTTTTTTTTTTTTGGCCGCCCTGCGCTCCCTGGACCAGGGCTGGAGCCCATAACCCCTGCAATGGAAGGGTGGAGTCTTAACCATTGGACCGCCAGGGAAGTCCCAAAGCTCAACTTTTGAGTGTACTTTTCTATGAGTTTGGACAAACATTCACAGTCGTGAAACACCGGCTCAGATACAGAACGTTTTCATCACCCATCTCCCCCATCCCCCAATTCTCTCACGCTTCTTCCTCATCAACCCCTCCCTGAACTTCGGCCGGCCGGCCGGCCGCAGCGGCCTATGATCCGTTTTCCGTCCCTAAACATTTGCCTTTTTGTATAATTTCAACACGATTTTTGCTTGTCATCAAACATTCTGTCCTGGGGATAAACTATAGTTCAATGTATCAGTCCGCGCCCCCACCGCCCCGCCCCTTTTTGTTTTGGCTTCGCAGCACAGCATGTGGGATCTTAGTTCCCCTACCAGGGATCCATCTGGTGCCCCCTGCATTGGAAGTGCCAGGTCTTAACCACTGGACCACCAGGGAAGTCCCCCCTTTTTAAGGGTTTAAATTCTTATTTTTGCTCTATAAGTTATCCTGGCTTGAAGTGCTTACATCATGGTTCACAAGTATTTTCTGATAATATAGCCCTCGAGGAAGAATTGCTGGGTCAGAAACTGTACATTTCTTATGGCACTTGATACTTTATTGTTAGGTTGTCCTCCAAAAATATTGCATCAGTTTACACTCCCCCCAAAAGTATGTGAGAGGATCTATTTTTCTCTACTCCTAACCAACAATTAGCTTTGTCATTAAAATGAAAAAAACCTTTGTTTCCAGTTCATCACTTTTTTTTTTTTGAGGGGGTAGGGGGACTTTTTTTTAACACAGAAAAGTTTTTAATATTTATGCAAATATGCCAATATTTTACTTTATTATTTTTTCCTTTGTGTGCCTAAAAAGGCTATTTCTGCTTGCTATCAGATACATCGTCACCTGTATTTTGGGGGTTTTTTTTCACTTTTTAAAATTAATTTTTTAATCCATATGGAATCTAGTTTGGTACATATAGGGTGCTTTACATATCTATGTATGTCTTAGCCAAGCAGCTCAGATATAAACACCATTTATTAAATTCCAACACTATTTATTAAATCATCTTCTATTTCCTCTTTGATTTGAAATTCCAACCTTATATTCAATATTCATATACTTGTATATATGCCAGTATACCTGTTTTGGAATATTCTATTCTGTTCCAATGAGCTATCTTTTCTGGCAACAAGATCACTCTGTTTTAATGTTTATAAATTTAATATTTGATTTAATATCTGTGCTCATTTTCATTTAGGTTTAAAAAAATCTTCTGGCTCTTCCTTCCTATTAGTTCTTCAGATGAAATTTATAAATATTTTTTCAATTTCAAAAAATTTTTTTTTGCTATTTTGATTGAAATTGAGCTAAATTTTTGAATAAATATTCCAGGAGAAACATTTTTGCAAAAGCAATTTTTTATGGAGGTATATGATAAGTCTTTCTACTTATTCTTTTTCCATATCCCTGCATAAAGTTTTGTAGTTGTCTTTGTACAAGGACTACATATTTTTAAATAAACTTTATTTTTAAAGAAAGTTTTAGATTTAAGGAAAAATTGCAAAGATAGTACAGAGAGTTCAAATATACCCTGCACCCAGGTTCCCCTATTATTAACATCTTATATTATAGGGTACATTTGCTACAATTAATGAACCAATGTTGGCATGTTATTATCAAAGTCATACTTTATTCAAATTTCCTTATTTTTAACCTAATGTCCTTCTGTTCCAGGATCCTATCCGGGATAACACATGACATTTAGTCATCATGTCTACTTAGGCTCTTCTTGGCTGTGACGATTTCTCATGCTTTCCTTTGTTCTGATGACCTTAATAATTTTGAGGAGTACTGGTCAGGTATCTTGGAGAATGTTACCTCACTGGGATTTGTCTGAATTTTCCCTCTCATGATTAGATGAAAGTTATGAGTTTTGGGGAGGAAGGTCACAGAGGTAAATTGCCATTCTCATCACAGCATATCAAAGGTACATGCTATCAACTTGACTTATAACTGTTGATGTTGATGGAAGACATTTTCACATATTGAGGTATGGGGAAGTCATTTTTGCTTATATGTGATTTGGCTTGAACTTTATGAAGATAACTAGGACGGCCTGTCTTATGGCCTGTCAAGTATCCATTGTACATCTGCCTTAACCACAACAACAAAAAGAATGCAGTTACCAGATTGTTTAGAATGTCCACTTTGAAGATATGGATAGATGCCTACCCCCTTCCCGTGACATCAATGCTAGTACTCCTTTGAAGATGAGATTCCCTCACTAGACACCAAGGTCATGTGTATGTGCTAGACTGTCTCTTTTGAAACCTTGAAGGAATGTACCCCTGTCATGTTTCATGTTTGGTCTTTGTTCTGACAAGATGTTAAACTGTGGTTCAGGCATCCAAAATGGATCTGGCTGGCCATTGTGGATGTGGTTTCAGACACATTCCTGCATCACTGAGAACTTGAATTTTCTGAAGTGTATCAAACTCAAGGACACCACCAGCCATTCTCAAAACAGTATCTGCTAGCAGCTACCAGCTGCCACCTTATGGTCTCAAGGTCTCCCCTGGTAACTATGCAACCATTTTGGACCCCAACCGATTCTTGCTTAAGAAACACCTTTACTTCTTGCCAGTTCCAATCCTAATTCTTTTTTTTTTTTTTAACATCTTTATTGGAGTATAATTGCTTTACAATAGTGTGTTAGTTTCTGCTTTAAAACAAAGTGAATCAGCTATACATATACATATATCCCCATATCTCTTCCCTCTTGTGTCTCCCTCCCTCCCACCCTCCCTATCCCACCCCTCTAGGTGGTCAAAAAGCACCGAGCTGATCTCCCTGTGCTATGCGGCTGCTTCCCACTAGCTATCTATTTTACATTTGGTAGTGTATATATGTCCATGCCACTCTCTCACTTTGTCCCAGCTTACCCTTCCCCCTCCCCGCGTCCTCACGTCCATTCTCTAGTAGGTCTGTGTCTTTATTCCTGTCTTGCCCCTAGGTTCTTCATGACCATTTTTTTTTTTTTTTAGATTCCATATATACGTGTTAGCATATGGTGTTTGTTTTTCTTTTTCTGACTTACTTCACTCTGTATGACAGACTCTAGGTCCATCCCAATCCTAATTCTTGACAAAGAGCTTATGTAACTTTGTGCTTTTTGCCTAGATAGGCCTTCCTCATTTTGCAGTCTGGCAGAACACAATTCAAGTGTTTCTTGAATCTGTATTTCCCACACTATAGTCCTTAGTTTGGCTTGAATAAAACTCTTTTCTGTTCCTATTATAGACTGTTTCTTGATTATTTCCGTTGACAATGTTGAGCTTGATCACCTGGCTGAGGTAGTGTTTGTCAGGTTTCTCCACCATAAAGCTACTTTCCCCCATTCCTTTCCATACCAT
Organism: Balaenoptera borealis; assembly: GCF_965194805.1. Classification (NCBI taxonomy): domain Eukaryota; kingdom Metazoa; phylum Chordata; class Mammalia; order Artiodactyla; family Balaenopteridae; genus Balaenoptera; species Balaenoptera borealis. The sequence continues at coordinate 37,688 of NW_028123094.1, read as the reverse complement.
CCTCTAAGGAAGGAAATCACTGCAGCTGACATTTCAGGAATGGGAGTTGATGCCTCATCTCTTTGAGGACGGAAAATCTTCATAAATTATTTGGAATTATGCATGGGAGATTTGTCTCTTCTCCCCTACTTATTAATTTCATCGTTTGTTTATATCAGTATGGACTCATTAATATTTATTTTATACTTTGGTGCATAATCCAATACTACCTTAATTATTTGGTTGCTCAAGTTTTTCCAGCTTTGGCCACTGGGTGTCTCTCAGTTGATTTCTGTGTCTCTTTGACATACCTTCACTATTGTGTGTGTGTGTGTGTGTGTGTGTGTAGCACTTCATTACTTTCTGCCACTATAAGATGCTCCAGGAAATATTTTGTATAGTCCTTGTCCCAGTCCTAGAATTGGAGCCCTGGTTTCTTTTATTGGCGCATGGGATTAGACAGCAACATCTGCAAACTAGGTGTGCTCATTGCTGCTGGGGTATCATTGCCTCTACGTCCTCTCAGCTGCAGGTCAAAGAAATATAGGTATGTATACTAACCCATATATGTACACATATCCGCAAATATTTCTATTTGTAACCATGTGTACTGATGTTGAGCCAAACATGAGTTCACACTGATATCTCCAAGTCTAATCCATCACTTCATGGGTCATTCTAACCTCTCTTCCTTTCTTATCTTAATTCCCGCTCCAATAGGGAAAAACATTGCTCTCTCCACCTGTCGTCCACTTACTTAATTGTTCAGTTCCAGTGTATAGCATAGCAGTATCAGAAGCGTTAAACCAGTGCCATGTATTTTTTGTAAACATTTAAAAATACTTTGTAATGATCTCTACTGTCCTGAAATGGAATTCATAGGTAACATCATCTAGCTACCCACAATACATTGCCAAAAAAGTAATATGAAAGACAAGTAAAAGGAAGCTATTTATAATTAAAAAGTGTATATTTCAATATGTATGTGACCAAGCACTATTATACCAGAAGATAAAATGAATCAGTTGTTTGCATCCATTTAAGTTTAGATTTAGGTTAATATAATTATTCAACTAAAAATTATTAACACTTTTTTTATAGCTGATATTTTGAAGCAAGGGCTTAAAACATATACCTATACATTCATAGATCTATATCTAATCACCATGCATGTGACAGCTGCACATAGAGACTGATTCAAGTACCATGTCAAGTAGTGACATTGCTACTATGATACAATTTTTTGAAGTGGTTAATAAGTCTTGGTAAAGTCCAGAACAAAGCAAAGTACAATGTCTCCCCGATTTGCAAGATAATTGCAATTCCTAGAAAATTCAATCTATATTAAAATTATGCAAAAAATACTTGCATGTAAAACATGGTGAAGTTCTAGGCTTAGATACTTATGAGTTTTTTGCTTATGTGAAGGGACCTTTGAAATTTTTATAGGCTAACTTTTAGTTGTGCATTACCGTCCTGTGTATTTCAGATGTCAGGCATCCCTGGTCCCTGTGGGCTAAATACTAGAACATCCCTCCATCACTGTGACTATTAAAAACATGCCATCAATTTTCCAAAATGTCCCCTAGGCGGCAGTACCATCCCAGTTAAAAACTAACATCTTAGGCAGTAACTTAAAAAACCTGGAATGTTTATAACTATTTAAAGAGAAAATAAAATAAATACAACCAATGTTATTAATATTTTGGGCATTCGTTTTAAGAATAATTAGCGCATATTGAACATTTAACTTGTGCATAAGAATTTGGTATATGTGCATTTTAGAGTTAAGATCCCAATTTTAATGGTGTGCTTCAGCAAGAGATTTAATCTTGTGATTATAAAGATGAAAATTATTCTATTTTAAATCAATTTTATAAGGAAAACTTAAAGTTCAAAATTGTATAAATTTATAAGATTCACCAAAGTTCATGGGGTAGCTTTGCTTGTTAGAGACAAATGCAGTGTTTAAAAAGAAAATTGATTACATAATATACACAAACTTAGAAAGAAACTTGGTTATGTTAATATATAGGCAACATAAAATATTTAGGGGAATTTGATCAATAAGTTGTAAAGGTCCTCTTAGATTTATAAATAGAATATTAAGGTTTTAATTAACCTTTAAAACAGGGATATTAGCTTTTAATTTATTTCAATAAATTCAATATTAATTAAAAAACCCAAGCCACAAATAGTCTTACTGTTTACAAAAGCTGCTTTCAAGGATAACCTAAAACTCAAATGTATACCAGTCACCCTCTTAGTCTCCTTTGAGTAGTGCCAACTGGGTCTTTTCTGATTTCCTGGAATTTGCAAATAAAGACTATAGTTTAAAAAGACTATAGTTTAAACAAATGCTGGAGAGGGTGTGGAGAAAAGGGAACCCTCTTGCACTGTTCTTGGGAATGTAAATTGATACAGCCACTATGGAGAACAGTATGGAGGTTCCTTAAAAAACGAAAAATAGAACTACCATATGACCCAGCAATCCCACTACTGGGCATATACCCTGAGAAAACCATAATTCAAAAAGACACATGCACCCCATTGTTCATTGCAGCACTATTTACAATAGCCAGGACATGGAAGCAACCTAAATGCCCATTGACAGATGAATGGATAAAGAAGATGTGGTACATATATACAATGGAATATTACTCAGCCATAAAGAGGAATGAAATTGAGTCATTTGTAGAGATGTGTATGGATCTAGAGACTGTCATACAGAGTGAAGTAAGTCAGAAAGAGAAAAACAAATATCATATCTTAATGCATATATGTGGAGCCTAGAAAAATGGTACAGATGAACCGGTTTGCAGGGCAGAAATGGAGACACAGATGTAGAGAACAAACGTATGGACACCAAGGGGGGAAAGTGGCGGGGGGGGGTGGGGGTGGGGGTGTGATGAATTGGGAGATTGGGATTGACACGTATACGCTAATATGTATAAAATAGATAACTAATAAGAACCTGCTGTTTAAAAAAATAAATAAAATAAAATTCCAAAAAAAAAGACTATCGTTTAAACCAAACACAAAAAGCACTTAACCATATAGGATAGGTTATTAATTTGAATACATTAAAATTAAAGTCTTTGTTCAACAAAAGGCACCACTGGAAGAATAAAAAGTCAAGTCACACAGTGGGAGAAAATATTTGCCATACATATGACAAATAACTGATATCCAGAATAGATAAATTACACCTACAAACCAATAAAAAGGCAAACAATCAAATAGAAAAACATGCAAGAGGCTTCAAAAGAATCCACAAGAGGAGGCTATTCACATAACCAGTTCATATGTGAGAAGACGTGCAGCAGCATCACAAATCCAGGAAGCATAAATTAAAACCACAATAAAAGGAGTTCTGTTTCTGGCTAAGATGTAGGACGTGAAAAGCCTTTGCTACTGCTGAAGAACAAGAAATCAATGGATAAACAGCAACAACAACAACTATATATATATATATTTTTTTTTTTTTAAGTAGGTGTTCACAAATATTCTTTAATGGGCCAGAGAGAAAATACTTTAGGTTATACATGGTCTCTGTTGCATATTCTTCTTCTTTTTTAAGACAATCCTTTAAAAACGTAAAAGCCATTTTTATCTCATGATCTGTACAAAAACAGGTTGTGAGCTGGATTTGGACTGTTGACCAACCCCTGCTTTAAAGTCATCAAAGAGCTGTGGACAAAGATATCTAAAATAAATATTTAGTTTCTAGAAAAAACGCTAGACACAATACAGAGGCTTAGCTAAAAATTAATTGAATAACTAAATGGCATACTAAATAATACTTAATTCATCCAAAGTAAGCCAGAGAAGGATGAGTGAAGGAAAAAAGAATATATGGGGCTTCCCTGGTGGCACAGTGGTTAAGAATCCGCCTGCCAATGCAGGGGACACGGGTTCGAGTCCTGTTCTGGGAAGATCCCACATGCCGCGGAGCAACTAAGCCCGTGTGCCACAACTACTGAGCCTGAGCTCTAGAGCCCACGAGCCACAACTACTGAAGCCCGTGTGCCTAGAGCCAGTGCTCTGCAACAAGAGAAGCCACTGCAATGAGAAGCCCGTGCACTGCAACGAAGAGTAGCCCCCACTCTCCGCAACTAGAGAAAGCCCGCGTGCAGCAACAAAGACCCAACGCAGCCAAAAATAAATAAATAAAATAAATAAATTTAAAAAAAAAAAAGAAAAAAGAATATATGGGACAAATGGAAAACTAAATCAAGGTGGTAGTCTTAAACCCAACCATACTGATAATTATTTAAATATCAATGAAATAAATACTTCATGTAAAAAAACAGAGATTGTCAGGCTATATAAAAAGGCATATAGAATATTCACTAAGATAGACCATATACTGGGCCATAAAGCAAATATTAATAAATTTCAAAAGACTGAAAACATACTGGGACTTCCCTGGTAGTGCAGTGGTTAAGACTCTGAGCTCCCAGTGCAGGGGGTCCAGTTTCGATCCCTGGTCAGGGAACTAGATCCCACATGCATGCTGCAACTAAGAGTTCACATGCCACAACTAAGGAGCCCATGTACTGTAACTAAGGAGCCCACGTCCTGCAACTAAGTAGCCTGCCTGCCGCAACTAAGAGCCAGTGCAACCAAATAAATAAATGAATAAAATAAATATGAAAACATTCAGAGCACATTATCTGACCGTGAAGGTGTTAAATTAGTAATCAATAAGATATCTAGAAATTTCTCAAATATATGGGAAAAGAGCAACACAATTCTAAGTAATCTATGGAACAGATTTAAAAAATCACAAATAAAATTAGAAAATATTTTGAATTGAATGAAGATAAAACACTAAAATGTGTGGGATGCAACTGATTAGTACATAGAAATATTTTTTGTACAGCTTTAAATGTTCATATTAGAAAAAAAGATTTAAAATAACAGCAAATTAAATCCAGAGTAAGTGGAAGGAAAGAAATATAGCAGAAACTGATGAAATAGAAAACAAACAATAGGAAAAAAATGCACAAACCCAACTTTTTTTTAGTAAAACATTTTTTAAAACTCTATCTAGAGTTTTCCTTGATCAAGAAAAAAATGAGAGAAAACAAAAACTGCCATCATCAAGAATGAAAGAATAGTTATCACAGCATTAAAAGGATAAGACGGAAATATTATAACCAACTTTATGCCTATACATTTGACAATATAAATAAAACGGACACATTCCTGGAGAGATTAACAAACTGACCCAAGAAGAGATAGAAAACCTGAAAAACTCTATACATTAAATTAATTTAATTCATAACTGAAATTATTACCACAAAGAAAACTCCCAGCCCAGATAGCTTCACTGATGAAGTCTATCAGATGTTTAAAGGAAGAAAAGCTACCAGTTTTGAACAAACACTTTCAGAAAATGGAAAAGAGAATATTTCTAACTCACTTCCTGAGATCGATATAGCCTCAATATCAAAATCTAACAAAAGCATTTCAGAAATAGAAAACTACAGACCAATATTTCTTTAAAAATAGATGAAAATATCCTGAACAAACTATTAGCAAATGAAATCTACCAATATATAAGAGAGACTGTATCATGACCTAGTGAGGTTTATCCTGGTAAATAAGGTTAGTTCAACATTTGAAAATTAATCAAGGAATTTACCACATATACAGAAGAAAGGAAAAAAAATAATCATACTCATCTCAATAGGTGTTTTGATTAAAAATTCTAAGCAATTTAGAAATAAAAAGAAACTTCTGCAATCTTACAAACGTTTTCTATGAAAAAATCAGCAACAAATATCATTCTTAATGCTGCTGTATTGGGTGCATTCCCCTTCTCATTGGGAGGAGGAAAGGATGCCCACTTTCACCACTTCTCTTCAGTATTGCCCTTGGACGTCCTAGCCAGTGCAATGAAGAAAAGGGGGAGGGGGGAGAAAGGCATGAAGATTGAAAAGGAAGAAGTAAACCTCTTTCGTGCAGAACATGACTGTTTATGTAGCAAGTCCTAAGAAATCCGCACACACAAAAAAACGCTAGAACCAACAAGTGAACTTAAAATATTGCAAAAATCAATTGTATTTATAAATACTAAAAACGAAAGTAAAAATGACACTTCAGTAGCATCAAAGGATCTTCAAAATGACACATACAATAGTGTCAAAATTGTAAAACAGTTAGGGATATATTAAAATATGTGCAAGACATGTACCTTGAAACTAGAAAATATTGCTGAGAGAAATGAAAGGGGACCTAAAAAATGGAAAGATAAACCATATTCATGGGTTGGAAGACGGAACTTTAAGTTGTCAATACTCTACAAATTGACCTATAGATTCAATGCAATCCCTTAATTCCTCTCCCAGGTATTTACTCAAGAGAAATTGAAGACAAATGAAGTCCATACTTGTAGACTTGTACACTATGTCCAAAACAGCTTTATTTAGAATAGCCCCATGTGAAAAGAACCCAAAGCGTACAGTAACAAGTGAATTATACAAGCAGTCCATGTTCATTAGAACTTTTAGAATGTAATAGTATGCAAAGCTACTAACCCCTGTTGATGTTTTTGGGTACGGAGCTTTGCCCCCATTTTGCCTGCCTGTCATTTAGTCCTTAGGGCTACCTCTAGCTGAGGCCTCCTGCCACTGCTCTTCTGGGAATTCTATTGGGTTTGAGCCAATCATCCAAGTCATAATAAAGTGACTGAATTTGCCTGGGATGTGTCATGCTTCAGAAGACGTGGCAGCGCCAGGTGGCAGGCCAAGATTTCTGAGATCCTGGGTCCTACCCTCTCACAGTCTCTGCCGGCCTTGCAGACTGACTACCAACAGCTAACCTAGTTGGGCCTACTGCAATGGAGATCTGAGGACCAGTTTTTGGGAGAATTAGATTCCTGGCTTTGCGCGCCCTCTTGTGGCGGTACCTCAAACCGAAGCACTGTTGCAGGTGGGCTGGGTACCACACGTACAGCACCCGACTTGGCTGAGACGGAGATTTGTTTTGAGGGCTGGAGCAAACTTGTCATGAATCTCAAACTGAAAAAGCTGCAAGGCTAATTCCCTTTCTTGGAGCAAACTTTTGTATTGAGTGAGGAGAGATCTCTCAGTGGAAGAGGTTTTCCAGTACCTTCTTTTTTGGACATCTCCCCAACTCTCACCCATGCCATTAAATGTTGTTTCTTCCCCATTCACAGGGTGGGCTCCCAGAGTCCATGCTCATGAACATGACCTCACTTCCCAGACCACATTGATAAGACCAGGGCTGGGCACTTGGCAAAGCTGTACCAACTGGGGATCTTTCCCTGGAAATTTGGAAGGAAAGTGATACAGAGACATTAACTGAGTAGCTGGGTGTATAATAAAGGACATGGGAGTCATGGGGTAGCTGCTTACAGAGTTGTTCTTTGCTGTGTCCATGTGGGCTGAGTAGGAGAGAAAGCTGATCCACTGGTAAGGAGAAATGGAGCAAATGTACAGAAAGAAGCCAGAGTGAGGACGGAGAGAGCCCTCCCTGTGTTCTCAACTCTAGACCCCCCTGAGGTCTGGCTGCATCCAGCTTTTGGGTTCTGAGATGTTCCTAGGCCGTATCATTTATGGTCTTAGGTCTTAAGCTACTTAAAGTCCTACCACATCCGTCTTGGTGCCGGCTTCTAGTGCTACTCATTCATTCACTCACTCGTTTATTCATTCAGTAAATAATTATTGACCATTTGTATGTATCAGATATTGCTATAGAATCTGGGGAAAGAGCCATGAACAAAAAGAAAAATGTGCTCTCAACTCCCTCATAGTGAGGACAGTAAGTGCAAAGGTCCTGAGGTAGGAGGTGTTTGAAGAACAGCAGGGACGCACGTATGATGAGAGGAATGAGTGAGGGCTGAGATGAGGTCAGAGTCGCAGAGGGAGCGTGGGGTGAGGGAGACTGCGTGTATATATGTGTGGAGGTGGCACAGGGCCTTGTGGGCATTTGAAAGGACTTTGGCTCTTGCTCTGAGTTACATAGGAAACAACTGGAGGGGTTTAAGTACATGTTATGATCCTACTACCTTTTTTAAAGGTAATATGTAATCAGACATTAGTGTTCATTTCAGAGCCTGGGGAGATCCATTCGAGACTCTGAAATTGCAAAAGCATCGTAGGGTGTGGGTGGGTGGCTAACACGCCCTGGAGGGCACAGGTCTGGGTCCTTGGCAGCAATTGGGACGTATTTGTAGGAAGAATGGGGGCTCAAACAGGCTGGGCTTGGGTACCAGCCATTTGACATCTTCAGGTCTTTGCCCATTTGATTCATTCTCTTTTAGGAGTTTCCATCTCTCTTCTCCCATGAGACTGGGAACTGAAATGTGGGCCGGGTCTGGTCTCCTCTTGCTTGGGAGGAGGGACCGCTCACTCTGCCCAGATCTCCCTCAGTAGACAAGGGGGACTGTGGGGCTGAGGGGGAGGGGAGGCCTGCAGTAGGCAAGACGGATCATGGACCCTCCCAGGTCTTTGCATCTTATTTTATTTTTATTATTATTTTTTTGGCCACACCATGCGTCACGCGGGGTCTTAGCTCCCTTGACCAGGGATCGAACTTGCGCCCCCTGCAGTGGAAGCATGGAGTCTTAACCGTTGGGCGGCCAGGGAAGTCCCGGTCTTTGCATTTTAAACAATTGGGAATCTTTCTCGAATTCATGATATAAATCCTCTCCCCTATTTCACTGACACACAGGGTTCTCCCAGGGCATCTTTCTTTGTCCCACTTTTGATAGACATGTGTACTGAGAAAGTGTCTTAATACAAGAAAAACTATAGTCCAAATGCCATAATAAATGGCAACAGAGGCTGGAGAGGACTGGACAACTCAGAGAATTGCTGTCCTGTGCAAAGGAAGGGTCAGATCTGAGATGCTGCCCTGTGGGATGGGGGGTCCAATAAGGCCAGATCCTCTGAATTTTGAAGACAAGTGAAGTCTCCGGACAGTCTTCCATTAAGACAGCATCAGCATCCAGAACAACCCCCGCATCCTGGCCATCCCAGCCTTGGGTAGATCCAGCCCACAGGCCACCAGACCTGGGCCCCAGGCCTCTGGAGAAGGGCTTTCCTTCCCCCAGGATTAGTCTTTCCCTTTGATGCTCAGTGGGGCCAGGCCTGTGTCCCCCGCTGGAATGATCCACCTCCATCTCTTCTGCATGGGAGGGCACTAACTTACTTTAGGGTTGCCTTGGTCTGTTCCTCGCCATCCTAGAGAATTAGGCAGAGTGCCTGCCGGCCTGTGGGATAGACTCTCATGGCCCTAAAGTGGGGTTAATGGAGCCTGTATCGATGTGGGGTTTATTTACTCACTCAGCAAATATTCATTTACATTTCCTACATGTCAAACATTGTTTATCCCCAAAGTGGAGTTAGTGGAGCCTCTATCAAAAGCCTTTTCCTGAAGAGCAGGTGCAATGCCATGCAGGTGGTCCTGAATATTCAGTAATGTCTCATTTTCCCACTTTCTCAATCTATTAAATATACTGTCACTGGAAAATTAATCCCAAGCCACGAGTCCTCGTTTGCACAACATTGGGACAGCTCTTCTTCAAGTGTTTGTAATCTCGCTACTTAACCACTTACCATGATGCTTTAAAAGTCTCGTGACTTCATGTCTAGCACTTGCACAGTGAGACCACCCTCCCTGGGAAAAATTATGAAACTCCTTTTTACCAGTTCTGCCAAGTGATCTTTATATGCATCTGAAACTAGCTTTGACTGAAGGAGTCCCATGGTGCTCTGTTGTACAAAGTAAACAAGAAGCCACCCCTTAGGATGAGACACTTTATTTATTTATCTTACCAAAGTGACATTGATTTATAATATTATATAAGTTTCATGTGAACAACATTGTGTTTCTACTTCTATATACCTTAGAGTGTGCTCACTACTAAAATTCATTTTCCATCCAACACCATACAGTTAATCCCTTTTTCCCATTTCACCCTCCCCTCCTTCTCCTCTGGTAACCACTCCTCTGGTCTCTGTATCTTTGTACCTGTTTTTGTTTGATTTGGTTTGTTCACTTTGTTTGTTTGTTGGTTGCTTTTTTATAGTCCACATAGGAGTGAAATCATATGGTATTTGTCTTTCTCTGTCTGACTTATTTCATTTAGCATAATATCCTCAATGTCCATCCACGTTGCTGCAAATGGCAAGACTTTATTCATTTTTACGGCCCAGTAGTATTCTATTGTGTATACACACCATGTCTTCTTTATCCATTCATCCCTTAATGGGCACCTAGGTTGTTTCCATATTTTTGCTATTGGATACAATGCTGCAATGAACATAGGGGTACATACATCTCTTCAAATTAGAGTTTTCATATTTGGATAAATGCCCAGAATTGGGATAGCTGAATCATATGGTTCTAGTCTGAATTTTTGAAGAATTTCCACACTTTTTTCCACAATGGCTGCATGAATTATTCCCATCAACAGTGTATGAGGGTTCCCTTTTCTCCACATCCTCGCCAACGTTTGTTATTTCTTGTCTTTTTTTTAAAAATTAATTTATTTATGGCTGTGTTGGGTCTTCGTTGCTGCGCGTGGGCTTCCTCTAGTTGCGGCGAGCGGGGGCTACTCTTCTTTGTGGTGCACGGCCTTCTCATTGCAGTGGCTTCTCTTTGTTGTGGAGCACGGGCTCTAGGCGCACAGGCTTCAGTAGTTGTAGCACGCGGGCTCAGTAGTTGTGGCGCACGGGCTTAGTTGCTCTGTGGCATGTGGGATCTTCCCGGACCAGGGCTCGAACCCGTGTCTCCTGCATTGGCAAGCGGTTTCTTAACCACTGCGCCACCAGGGAAGCCCCTTTCTTGTCTTTTTGATAATAGCCGTTCTGGCAGGCATGAGGTGGTATCAGGATGAGACACTTTACACTTGCTCATGTGTGAAGGGACTATTTTCTGAGGGATATTTTTTGGGGGGAACTCTTCCCTCAGTAGATGATTCTGTGCTGTGATTCAGGGTGAAGGGGTGTATTAGCTTCTGAGGGCTTCCATAAAAAATTGCAGAAATCTCATGGCTTTAAAAAGAGATTTATTCTCTTGCAGTCTCTGAGACCAAAAGTCTGAAATCAAGGTGTTGGCAGGCTCCACGGGAGAATCTTCTTTGCCTCTTCCAGATTCTGGAGGCTCTAGGTTTGGCTTGTGGCTTCAACACTCTGATCTCTGGCTTTGTCTTTACATGGTCTTCTCCTCTTCTGTCTCTTTTGTTTTTTTAAGTTTTACTTATTTATATTTTTGGTTGTGCCCCAAGGGATGCGGGATCTTAGTTCCCGGACCAGGGATTGAACCTGGGCCCCCTACAATGGAAGTGCAGAGCTTTAGTCCCCTGTCTCTTTTAAAACGAGGGGTTGTCATTGGAGTTCGTGGATAACCTAGGATGATCTCATCTTGAGATCCTTAACTCAAACACATCTGCAAAGACCTTTTTACTAAATATGGTCACATTCGCAGATTCCAGGTATTAGGACATGGACATATCTTTTGGGGGCCATCATCCAACCCACTCCAGTAGGCAAGTACCCCATACCTGCAAGGTCCCCTAAATGCAACCCCTGAGTGCCCCTGTGTGATGGTTAACTTTATGTGTCAACTTGACTGGGCTAAATGATGCCCAGATAGCTGGTGAAATACTTTCTGGAGGTGTCTGTGAAGGTGTCTCTGGAAGAGATGAGCATTTGAATTGGTAGACAGAGTAAAGAACCTTTACCAATGTGTGTGGGCATCATCTAATCTGCTGGGCGCTTGAATAGAACAAAAAGGCTGGGGAAGGGCATATTCAGTCTCTCTGCTTGAGCTGAGACAGCCATCTTCTCCTGTCCCTGACATTGGTGTTCCTGGTTCTCAGGCTTCAGACTCAGAAGTGATACCCCCAGCTCTCCTGGGTCTCCAGCTTACAGACGGCAGATCCTGGAGCTTCTTGGCCTCTAAAGTCATGTGAGCCAATTCCTATAATAAATCTGAATCTATCTGCCTATCTATCGATCTATGTATCTATCTATCCAATTGGTTCTATTTCTCTGGAGAATCCTGACTAATACGCCCTCTCTACCCATTTGGCTCCTTCCCGCTGTCAAGTCCTGCCTCCTGAAACCTGGCACCTGCCTTGTCCCTGCCCTGCCCCCACCCATAGGAAACAGGCTCAATTCTGGGTCTCCCTTGCCTGCCTCGGCCCAAGGCTAACACTCTGACCAGCCCTGTCCTGCCTTCCAAAGCTGGGCTCGAGTCCCAATAAGATGTAACTTCTCATTTCCCATCTTCTCTCACCTCAAATGCAGATGTGGGTCTTGTTGATGCTAGGTCCTGGGTGTTCCCAGCTCTGCCTTTGCTTTCCTGCCCCCCTGTGAACTCCACTTCTGGTCTTAGGTTCCCAGGATTACATGCAGCTGGTACAACTGGGCTCTGTGGTACCAAGGTGCATGATCACTATGTGCGCCTGTAGCTGAGAACACCCGACAGCCCAAGTCCATCTTCAGAATAAGCTGACACAGTGTAAGGAGCTCTAACCTTCCCCTTCTTTCCTGCTCTCCTTGTCTCCCTCCTTATTTCTTTTCCTCCCGTTTTATTTTTCCAGTTTCATCACATGGTGTATTAGTTTCCTACAGCCACAAGAATGCCACGTAATAAACCATCCCCAAACACGGTGGCTTAAAACAACAATCTTTTTTTTTTCCCTTTGGCCCTGCAGGCAGGATGGGGCAGTTGTTAGTCTATGCTGGGCTTGGCTGGGTGACTCTGTTTCAAGCTGTGGCATCCGCAGTACCTTTGATTTTCTCTGATGGTCTGTGGGCAGCTGGGGCGGCTCTGATCCAGGTGGGTTCATTCTGGAGTCCAGCTTGATGCGGCAGCAGCTGCCCAGGGGAAGTGTTTTTTATGGCGATGGCAGAAACATATGAAGCTTCTTTTTTTTTTTAATTAATTAATTTTTGGCTGCATTGGGTCTTCGTTGCTGTGCGCGGGCTTTCTCTAGTTGTGCCGAGCGGGGGCTACTCTTTGTTGCGGTGCACGGGCTTCTCATTGCGGTGGCTTCTCTTCATTGCGGAGCATGGGCTCTAGGCGTGCGGGCTTCAGTAGTTGCAGCGTGCGGGCTCAGTAGTTGTGGCTCGTGGGCTCTAGAGCGCAGGCTCAGGAGTTGTGGCGCACGGGCTTAGTTGCTCCATGGCATGTGGTCCCGGACCAGGGCTCGAACCCATGTCCTCTGCATTGGCAGGTGGATTCTCAACCACTGCGCCACCAGGGAAGACCCCATATGAAGTTTCTTAAGGCCTAGGCTTGGAACTGACATGCTGTCACTTCTATTCCATTCCATTGGCCAAAGCAAGTCACACAGGCCCAAAATCCGGGACTGTGGAATTACCCTGTCCAAAATGAGGCCATGGCAAGGGTGTGGATATAGGGAGGGGTGAAGAATTGGGGCCAGTAAATCAATCTGTCACACTTGGTCAGTGCTCAGTCCATACTATTTATCCCACATGTTGGCTTATATATTCCCTGGGTTTTGAGTGTGCACCCAGGAGCATTTAAAACTATTGTCTGCAAGGACTTCTTTAACATGATTTCCTCAAGGGATTGTTTTTAGCTGCGGAAAGCACAGAGGGCCAGGCTGCCTGTGGTACTTGAAAAAAAATAGAAGAGATTTTTCAGAAAAAAACTCCATCAGCCATGAGTCAGGGATTTTAGGATCAGGGCCGGGGACTCCATCACCATGAACTAGAAACGTCGATTAGCAGAGCCATTACAATGCAGCTGCCAGGGCTGAGGCCAAGGACGAGGCCTCTGGGGCAGACCAAAGCTTTCAATTTATCTGTGAGACTGCAGGGAAAAAATTAATGACAAGTCCTATGCCAAGAGCAGTCCATACGTTATGTCATTTAATGCTCACCACAGCTCTGTAAAGTTGGTGTTTTTAAACCCACGAAATGGAGCACTTACATCTGTGCAATTATAATACCTCCCCCTGGGTAATTGCTTGGATGGAATTTTGTCGAGTGTGACGCAGTCCATTTCCCAGCATTGCTGGAAAATTTTGAAGCACGGGTCAAGTCCTCTCACGTTCAGGTTATATCAAGAAGCCTGCTTAATAGAAAATCCAGTGTAATAAGAATGTCACTCATTAAATGTGCAGGCAAGGCCTCCGAGACAGCCTGTAAGCCAGAGGATGCGGCTGCCCTGTGTTCCCCCAGTCACTTGCTGACCTCAGTCTTGGGTCTCCAGGTACCATTCATGGGGAGGCTCTGTGGTCTGGGAACAAGCTGACAACCCACCAGCTGTCCTGGAGGAACTGGGGACCCTCATAGCCCCAGGCTCCTGGCCTTCTCTTTCCATCTGCGTTGGTTGCCACTTCGGGATACCTGCAAGCAGAGCAGGAACTGCCCACTCTTCAGCTGCCTTTGGTCAACAGGTTTTGGCGACTGGGGAAAATATGGGTGGAGGTGACACAGGGCAGGCAGAAGGAAGCACTGACCTATTTCCTGCTCTTCTCCATCATTTTATCGTCTCCATTTCCCATCTGGCTATATCTGGCTACCCCTTACTATCCTTTTGCCCTGCCAGGAAAGTGAAAACAGCATGACTGTTTTCTAATTGTAGAAACAAGGCTCCAGAAGCTTTTCCAAGGCCACAAAGGCAGGCAGTGGCAGAACTGAACTTGAACTAAGAGCTGCAGGCTCCACTCGGCACATTCTTGTCCCCGCGCCACACTGAGGTTTGCTTATCACAGCGTCTCACACAAGTCACCCGGGGGTCTCGGTAAAAGTCAGATTCCTATTCAGCAGGAGAGGAGAGAGGCCTGGGATCCTGCATTTCTAACAAGCGCCCACGTGATGTTGATACTGCTGGTCCCTGGGCCACCCTTTGAGTAGCCAGAGTATAGTGTTTTACAGAGAACTTCTACGTGTATTATTCCTCTCTCTTTTTTTTAAGCACGGAAGATCTTTGTATTTAAGCAACTTGATACTTACGCATTGGCATAGATAACTGCGCAATTTACATAATGTCTCCCTTGTTTTAAATGGCAACATATGTAGTTACTATATGAAAAGTTTAGCAGTTTTGCTAAAGAATTTTTAATTTTTAAAATCTTACCTATTTGTCTAGGTTTTAATGTTTTCCAGTATCTCCAACACAATAAATCGTGTATTATTCCTCTCCATCCTGGTTGCAACCCAGCAGGGCTGGGAGGGCAGGAGCTAGTGTATTTATATTTTAAAGGTGAGGAGGCTCAAGTCCAGAGAGTTGGCATGACGTTTCTGAGGCCTCCTGGGTAGCAGGCAGCGTCAAAATTGGAACGCAGGCTTCTGATGAGGAACCTGATGCCTGCTTGGCTATGCTGCTTGGCTGCTAAGATGTAACCGTGTGAAGCTGTGGGCTCCAGCCTGCCAGGTACAGCCCTGCAGCTGCTGCAAACACATTCTATGTGTTTAATGTCACCCACATCACTGTCTCTAAGTGCAGCCTTGAAATTGTGGTGATTGTCCTGTTATTCCCAGGTTCCATTGTTCCTGGCCTAGTGAGGTGCCCCAGTAAAGTGAAAGACTTCGGAAAAGTTGTGTGTGGTCCTGGGTGGAGAGCACACGCATCTCAGAGGACAGAGCTCCCAGTTTCCCTGTGCAGGATCAAGTGTGCTTTGTGGGCTGTCCTTGGCAGTGGAAATGGGCCATATAAATTATACATTGAAATAATAGAGGCTGCTGCAATCCACCGGAAGGTCTGTGATGGCAGAGATGGTGGACTTATTTGCTGGGGAACTGGCTGTGCCGAGGGCACCCAGAGAACTCAAGAAGTTAGGCGCCAGGCGTATTCAACTTCTGGATTTCTTGTTAGGAGTGAAACATGCCTTTCTTTATGGTCAAAGCTTGCTGGACTTTGGCAAAGGACCAATATACCCAGAGGTGCATATCTTGGGCAGGAAAAGAAGGATGAAAAGGGTCCGATCAATGAGTTATGACTTCAGCCCCAGTGAATACGAGAATGTCGGGGTTGGAGGGGTGAAAGTGAGAGAGTCTGAGAGCCCAGCCCATCTGCTGGGCAGTGGGGGAGACAGAAGCCCGTAGACAGGGATGCCTGCCCGAGGCCACCCTGCTTATTGTGGGCAACGCGGGTGCCAGGGTGCTGGCTTCTCAATTGTAGTCTCGAATTTTCCCCTCTGCTTCGCCTCTTGGCCTTTTCATGGACCAGATCTTGTGTTCCTTTTTTTTGGCCACACTGTGCGGCTTGAAGAACAATCTTAGTTCCCTGAGCAGGGATCGAACCCAAGCCCCCTGCAGTGGAAGCACGGAGTCCTAACCACTGGACCGCCAGGGAATTCCCTTGTATGACTTTTCTTAAGCAGGATAAGGTGCTCTGGATTAAAACAGGTGGCAGCAGGGCAGCAGCCTGTAGAGACTTGGAGAGAAGGACTGGTTCTGGGGGCACACATGGAAAAAAGGCAAAACCTCAGGCATCAGGGAAAGACATATTCCAACAGGTTGTCACCCCTTTTGGTCCTTGTGCAGGACTCTTTTCTTGGGCCACTATTCAGCTGGCATTTCAATATGCCTTGCCTTAGACTACACTGTTTATTTGTCTGCCCCTCAGTTCGTCAATCCCACGAGTGGATGAACTGTGAGTACAAGTCTTCATCTCCTCCAACAAGCCTGATTTGACATCTCCTGTCTGCCAGGTCCTGTGCCCGGCGCTGGCCACCAGAGATCCATGCCATGGTCTCTGCCTTCAGTGACCATTGTTACAACGTTCTTATGTAAATAACATGAATGTTATTATAGCTACAGTTTCTAGAGCAGTGCTACTCAAAGCACCCACCTGCTTCTACAAAAGGAGCTTGCACCGTAACGTAAATCAACAAGCTGTTAACTCCACCGGGAAAGTCTTCCTGTGAAAAAGAAAACTTGGCTACAGCCTAACGAGAGTGCTTAGCAAAGTAGTTGATTTATCCTCTAGCATGAGGTGCTATCGCATCAGGGATCCTAATAGTAATTGTGGGCTGCTGGCCATTGAGTAGAACTGTTCTAGATCACTTTCTGTGCATCAGGCACACAACTAAACACTAGATGTGTATATATACACACACACATACACATATACCTATATGCGTGTGTGTAGTAATTTTATTCTTTAGGTTATGCAGTAAAATTGACTTTTCCCCCGTTTTGGTGTACAGTTCTATGAATTTTAACACATGTATAGGTTCATGTAACCCCCACCATAATCAAGATACAGAACAGATCTATCACCCCAATAAATTCCTGCCTGCTATCTCTTTCCAGTGACTTTCATCCCCCATCCCAAGGCTCTGGCAACCACTGGCATGCAGACATAAATGGGGAGACAACTCAGACCCCATAGATGAAGGCAATATCTTAGGGCTAGAAGGAGCATGGGCCCCCGAGACTTCACAGAACAGAGCTGAGTGAGAATAACCTCCTATCGTCATGCCCCTCTCCTTGAGGGCAGGACCTGGAAATTCTGTTCACCAACCTGCAAAGGATTCTGGGAATTAAGGCCTTTCTTCTGGGTGGCCATCATCACAAGCCTCTCCTACAAAATAGGAGGGGTGACAATTAGTATCTCCTATAACGTTGAGGTTCAAGAAATGTCTCGTGTCTTTATTTTTTAAAAATAAATCGAGTCTGGCTTGGAGCTGCCATTGTCAAGGTCTGGGACAGGCTGACTGTCTCCTGTGGGGCTCCCTCCAGCACAGCCTGGTTCCACGGTTTAGAGAGACCCCGGTATTGTGCACCGTTCCCTCTGCTGCCCAGCGCAGCTGACCAGGGCGGTGCCTTTGTTCTCTGAGGGGCACTATGGCTCCAAGGAGGGGACAGAAGATACCTCTTCCTGAGGACTCGGCCACGGGGACTCATGCCCCAGCCGTGAAGGTCATGGTCTTCATAGCGTGGCTCCTCGGCATCTCCTCAGCCACCCTCATCCAGGGCATTGCCTTAGTGCTTTGCATGGCATTCTCGAGGAACCTCCAAATCCCAGGGGTTTCTGACATAGTCTCAGGGAGTCTTATGGTTAAATCTTTAAAATAAGTATGAATTCTTAAATTCATCCTAATAATGATCTTAAAGATACATATATATTTCAAGACATCTTTAAAAGAGAAATTCAGAAGAGCCTCAGGGAACCTGACCGACCTATGACATGTGACTAAACCTAACAGTGTTAGGTACAATATTTAGAAAGTAGGTGTCTCAAACAGGAGCCTGGAAAGAAACAGATGACATAGTCAATTTGGGTAATTTCAGGAGAACTTAATAAAGGGACCACGCAGTACTTTGGGGCTGGTAACATCAGGGGGCCTGAGGGAGTTTGGGGGGAGCTGTTACCAGGACGTGGAGGGGGAGAGAGCTGTGGGGAGGGGCCTTCTGTGGCCTCGCCCTCAGCAGCCTCAGGGAAGGAGATGGGAGAAAACAATACCCTGACAGCGCTCTCCTCGCCCCCCTCCTCTGGGTTCCTCATTAGCTGAGCCCAAAGGGAAGCTAGAAGCTAGGATCCAGGTCCTGCGTCCCTGGGCATCAGCCCCCATGGACAGAGACTAGGTCTGGAGAGGCACATGGAATGAAACACTGACGGCATCCAGCACAGTGGGTGATGGAGGACGAGCGTAATAGTAATAAAAGCCAATACAGTAAGTCCCCTGCGTACATACCTTCAAGTTGCGAACTTTCAAAGATGCGAACGTGCATTCCATCAACGTCCGGTGTGAGTGAAATTGCAGCTTGTCCTCTGTCTCCTATTGCTGACGATCCTTCAGCTCTACCATCTCCCACCTCCTCTCCCTCCACCAGTCAGTAACTCTTCTTGCCTGTTCACTTGATGCCAGCCCCTGTGTGCCAGCTGTTGTGCTGTACTACTGTACCGTTCAAGATACTGCCCGGTAAGATTAAAAATGTTTTCTTTGTTTTTTGTGTTTGTTTGTTTTTTATGTATTATTTGTGTGAAAAGTATTATAAACCTATTACAGTACAGTACTGTATAGCCGATTGTGTTAGTTGGGTACCTAGGCTAACTTTGTTGGACAGAACGAACAAATTGGACTTACGAATGCATTCTTGGAATGGAACTCTTTCGTATGTAGGGGACTTACTGTACTTCTTTAGAGCTTGTTTTGCACCAGGGATTATTCAAAGGGCTCTTCATAGATTAACTCATTTAATCCTGCAGGGCAATAATAAGCAAATGACACATAAAGCGAGGTGAGGATTCGGAGGCATTCCTGGCAACTTTTGATTGAAGGGATGAGGGAGGAGGTGGATTAGAGCTGGGTGGCACGGGGTGGGGAGGGGCTTGAAGAGGACATATGTATGTTGAAATGCCCAGATCGAGGCACAAAAGAGGAGCAAACACTCCTGGATCAAAATGCACAATTTATCTCATGGGCCAACGATGGCGAGTGACGTTTTGTATGTGGCAGGAGGGAGGGGAGGAGTTAGGTAGGAAGGGTTTTCATGTTCAGGCAGGATTGGCATCAGGAAGAAGTCAGTGCCTTCCTACCCCTGCCACAGCCATCCAGCTCTCTTTAATCGCACCCTCTGAGAAGGCCAGGCCAGAAGAAGGAGACCTTGGAGATCATTGATACCAAGGGTAGCCATCGTCATGAAGCTCCCTGTATGCCAGATCTGTTTCCACCCATTTCCTCTAAAAATCACCACAATCCTGCAAAATAGATACTATTGTCCTTTTTTTATAGATGAGGAAACTAGGCCCAGAGAGGGTTAGTAACTTGCCCAAGGCCACACAGCTAATAGGTGACAGAGCCGAGGCTCAACTTCAAATCCAATGCGCTTCCAACTAGACAATGTTGCCTTCTCTCTGTGAAACAGAAACACGAAACACATGGAAGTGTAGAAAACTGGACAAGACCATGTGCATAAACGATGGGGGTATCGGGATTGAGGAAGAGAGGAGAGTTAAGATTATCTGGGATCATTCTAGAAAGAAAGCAGGCATAAATTGAACTTTGAAGGACAAGGTAGATTACTATTAGTGGAGAAAAGGGAAAGAGTATTCATGGTGGGGGAAATGTGTAACCAAGTGTTTGGAGGCAGGAAAGAACATGGTTTCCAGCACAAGCAGAGGCAGCAAACCTGGTGAGAGCAGGAGGCTGAACTGTGGAAGGACTTTACAATAGAAAATATGGGGGCTGAGACTTTGGACAGCCTTCAGTGGGACTTAGGCATCAGTTCAAGTTCTTGAACAGAAAAGTGACACCATGAAAGCAGTGATTAAGGAAGATTAAAATCTAAGGTACACAATTTCCCCCCGCAGACAGGACTTTGAAGAATGCACATGATACAGCGATATGAGTTAGGTTTTTGGTTTTTTTTTTTAACATTTTTATTGAAGTATAATTGCTTTACAATGGTGTGTTAGTTTCTCCTTTATAACAAAATGAATCAGTTATACATATACATATATCCCCGTATCTCTTCCCTCTTGCGTCTCCCTCCCTCCCACCCTCCCTATCCCACCCTTCTAGGTGGACACAAAGCACCGAGCTGATCTCCCTGTGCTATGCGACTGCTTCCCACTAGCTATCTATTTTACATTTGGTACTGTATATATGTCCATATTATGAGTTAGGTTTTCATAGCAAGTGGCTTTTAAGCACAGTCATTGTCTAAGTTTCCCCTCTAGCATTGGGTATGTTTTTTAAAAGGCTGTCATTCAAAATGCAGCTAACATATGAAGTAGGTGTTTTTTCCTTTTTCTAACTTAATGAGTTTATCTGATACTTGTATTACTACTTTTCTGGAAAACTACTGCCCCCAACCACAGCCTATGTGTGTGTGTGCCCACACAGCGGTGTGGAGAGCCCTGTTATTTGACAATGGAGATGGTGGGCACCAGTCACTAGAGCCCTGCCATCTGCCCCCTGACTTGCCTGAACCCTCGGCAGGTGCTGAATAGGAGGGCTTGCTCTGGGGAGCCTCAGGGCTTTGATGCCTAGAACGGGCCTGGCCTGCCTGACCCTGCTTAGACCCTTAGTGGAAGAGTTCCTCTTCCAAGACACAGTAAGAGTCTGGAAGCTGGCCTTGAGTTGGTTTTTATAAAATTGTCAAATCAAAGTTAAGCAAATATAAATGAAATTTCCCTAGGGCTCAAAGAATGAGCAAGCTAGAGAAAGGTGTGACCAATGGCTGAGATGATAAGTGGTCATCTGAGATGCCTAAGTAGGTGACACTCAAAGGCCATGGTCATGGCACACCCACCAAGTGTGAGGCTCTGTGCTAGGCACAGGGTAGATGCAGAAACGACAAAGGCCAAGTATCTGCCCTCAAGTGGAGAAGCCACAGTTGTGGGTTCTCAGATGTTACTTCTTCAAGGACCCCTTCTCTGACACACACACACCTGTCCCATTCAGGAACAGGCGCCTTCTCTGGGGTCCACAGCCCTGTGTGTTTACCCTGATCTCGTTGCTCACCACACCAAATGGTTGTTTGCTAACTTATCTGTCTCCCATGCCTCATCCCTTGGATCAATGTGTTAAAAAGTTGACTGTCCAGTAAAACGGGGTAAGGAAATGGAAATCCAGCCAGGGGAGTGGAGGAATAATTTTGAGTTCTCTTGCGACCATTTGCTTTCCTAAGAGAAGTGATTTATGAAACATCCTCTCCAAGCTCAGAAAGAAACCATCTCATGTGCTTCTGGGCTCCAGAGTAATTGTGGAA
The DNA here is from genome assembly GCF_965194805.1 of Balaenoptera borealis. Classification (NCBI taxonomy): domain Eukaryota; kingdom Metazoa; phylum Chordata; class Mammalia; order Artiodactyla; family Balaenopteridae; genus Balaenoptera; species Balaenoptera borealis. Next base: position 16,029 of record NW_028123094.1, on the reverse strand, counting down.
TTCTGGGAAACTGCAGCCACCCACAGGCTAAAGGATGCTCAGCCAGCCGGGATGGGCTGGACGTTGGGGCAGGGCTACTAGGAGGAAATGCCAGTCACGTTTGACCCTCTCAATCCCGGGGGGGGGGGGGGGAGATGCAGCCGGTCTTTGTTTCCACCAGTCTTTGTTCTCCTACAAGGGAAGTGGCTTAGGGTGACAGTGCCCATCACTGTGGGAATATTGCCCCTCACTCTTCTGGTTCACTTACATCATGGCATCCAGGCCTGGGTGTCCATGCTTGACCAGTATGACAGCACAGTATTTGAAAGGAAAAAAGGACAGCTAATGAAAGGCCACCACCCAGTGGTTAGGTCTTTGTGGATTGTCACGTGAAGAATCATATTTCCTTCCTCCCTCCCTCCCTCCACATGATCTCAATTCTTCCTTGACTTCTCTGTTCTTTCACCTGGTTCTGGAAAATATTCTTTAGGCCTCTGGACAATAATAGACTAACTATAGGTGATGAAAAACACAATCCCACATTCCATTCTCCAATGTTAAGTTCACTCTAATTATGTGGGCATAATGAGTTGACACAAGACACAGAGCGGTCACACGCATACTAGGCAGTCGTGGTTTCTTAGCAACAAGCTAGAAACTTTGTTAAGCAGGTCTTGTTTGTGTCTGGGTTCATGTGCATTCAGAGCTGTAGTGACTGTTGAATGTAGATGGACATTTTGTACGTGTGCTGATTTCTTCTCGAGACTCTATTTCCATGCAATCACTTAACAAAGAGTTTGAAAGGCTGTAGTATTCTTGAAATTGCTTTATGGGTCTGGAGCTAACTTTAAGAGGAATTAATCTTATCTGTTTATGCTTACCATTTAATGTGTGCTGTGCTCTGAGTTATAACGATTTGCCTGAAGTGGCACAGAGTATTTGTTCTTAAGAGCCATCAATCCGTCCCATGTCCTGTTGCTTAAGTGATCTTAAGGACATGCCTTATTTCTACTTCAACTCCTGTAATAAAGGTTCGGGGAGGAGAAGACACATGTCCCACGTGACTTAGCTAGTGAGGGTCAGGACTAGGATTCAGACCCAGCTCAGCCCACTGGGTCATGTCTGTGGGGTATACAGGAGGTTTTTGGTTTGAGACTTGAACTCCTATAGTGTGACCCCTCAAAGATGGTAGCCGGTGCGTTCTTGGGTGTCTGTGAGTTTTATTACTCTCCTAGAGCCTAGGATCAAATGGTCATTGTTCTGTAAGGCCTTCCTTCTGGATCAAGATTCCCTGGGAGGGAATAAAGCCAGACTCTCGACTCCACAGTATACACTGCCTGCTCCATCACTGGCATTCTATCAGTATGTGCTGAAGAGTGAGTGAGGGAGTAAACGAGTGATTCTAATTCTATTCACAGCCAAGGTTGACGCTTGCCGTGCAAACCGAAGCAGAACATAATGGTTTCCATTACCCAACACTCAGGAGATTACTTTGCCATAAACGACAGTATTTTGCACGTTACCAGAGAATTATAAGTTCTCATTGTTCAAATTATTGTTCTCAATAATATTGTGGTGACACAGGCAGAGAAACGGAGCTGCCCTTTCTTATGAAACAGCGAGCTGGCGTGAGTCAGGAATGAGCCTTATCAGGCATTGGGGCGAAACAGGTGCCAGCAGACAGCCTGGGCTCTGTGTGCCAAGGCAAACGCTGTCACAGCACACAGCGTTAAAGATCCTCGCATAGTCTCGCTGAGAAATTGTGTGGAAGTATTTGATACCAGCTCAATCTGTTTCACCCTGAATGCGGCCCCTTCTGATATAGGCTTACTTCTAAGGTGCTTTGAGTCTTTTGGGCCACAGCACCTATTTATAGCTGGGTCTCCAAATATAAATGAATAAAGGCTCTGCTTCACTTTCCCCATCCAACCCACACCCTCTGGAAGCACCTCATAGCACATTCTGTATCTCCAAGTTGTACCTGGATGTGCAGTCTGGAGAAGCTAGTGGACCATCAATCACTCTCTCATTTGTGTCTATTCATTAAACATTTTTTCTATTTTTTTTCTCTCTTATATTACATACTCATCAATTTCTTGCCACGTGCCAGACTCACTGGGAGATGTAAAAATGAAGGAAGAAGCCCCACTCATGGGACACAGTGCCCTGGTCTGTGGGGCAGATTTTATCAAAGTTTTTCGGGCAAAGGAGGGGTCTTTACAACTCAGCAATGCCAACTACTTAATATGGAATATTAGACATCACTGTCTTTAAAAGTCCTTCCACTATTATGCCTTGTGTTTTGGTATCTCCTCTCTCCCCTCTTTCTTAGCAGGGGTGTCTTTCTTTCCTGCCCCCTAAATGATTCAGGGAAGACCTGTGATGGCTGAAGTTTCACTAAGGCAATCTCCTTGAACAGGAAGCACCCTCCTTGGTGTTATTTCCTGTCTTACCTGTCTTTTTAAGGGGAAAGAGTGAGTAGTATATCTATATATTTTACTAATTTTATTTTTGTTTAATTTTTAAAGTTAATTTATTTTTTAAAAGTTTTTATTGAAATATAGTTGATTTACAATGGAGTAGTATAAGGATTTGATTTATCCACGGATATGAGTTTGATCACACACTTTTGCCTCCACCCCATCCCCACGCTCCTGCTTTGTCTAAGAAATAACACTTGAGTAACTAAAATCAGTTTTGGTATTAAAACACTTATATGGTCATTACATAAAGCTGCCCTTGTTAATGGTTTGCATATCTTGTTTCTCCTCTTAGATCATAAGCTCAAATAGGCGGGGGCTGCATCTCATTTTCACCCCTTTTGTTCCTGCTTAGCTCCAAGCATGGTGCTGGGTGAGTAGAGTGACGCCTTACAAATATTTCTGTTAGATGGAATATGCTTTTGTCTTGGGTTTGAATAAAGGAGTCCCTTCCTTTTTGCAACAGAGTTGGATATGCAGAACAGGAACCCAAATCAGCTTTTAACTCTGCTTGTTGAAGGAACTGCTGAATAAATTCAAGGTTAAAAACACAGACAAGTGGGAATTCCTTGACAGTCCAGTGGTTAAGACCCTGAGCTTCCACTGCAGGCGGCCTGGGTTTGATGCCTGGTTGGGGAACTAAGATCCCACAAGCCATGCAGTGTGGCCAAAAAAAAAATATATATATATATATATATACATATATATATATATAAATAATAAAATAAAATCACAGACAAGTAACAAATGTGTGATGTGGCCAGGTTTATGCCAACAGGGAGCAGCGAGGCTGCAAGCACTTGGGTGGCACTGCTTCCCTTCAGAGCTCTGAAATCCAAATTACAAAACAAAACAAAATATTGTGCTGGTAAACAAACCCGGAACCCATCCTCAGAAGCCAGCAGATGAGGGAAGCTTGCCTTGGTCCACACGCCGTGCTTAGTTCCTCTACTCCTGCGCAGGTGCCAGTGTCCCATCGGACCTCACTTACCAAACACAAGTTCAAAGATAAAGTTGCCAAGAATTTCAGGATGGTGACAGTAGAGCATTAAACCTCAAGCTTGGGGCTCTACTGAGCACAAGCCTTCCCTGTGCTACTGTCCAGGCTGCAGGCCCATGAAGCTGGCCCTGCCTAGCACATACTAAGTACTCAAATGCTTGGTTAATGAATGAACAAATGTTACTTCTCAAGACCACGCTTAATTAACCAAAGCTCAACTGTTGGAATTATTCTAGGACCCAATTACAATATGGGTGGGGGGATTCTCTCATACACCCACCACAATTCTCCTCGACTCCAGCTGGGTGTCCTACAGTCTAACTCAATTCTGGTGCTATCTACTTGGAAGTAGCATCAGATCCTACAGGTGGAGGGCTCAGCCCCACAATTCTGCACCCCACCACCTCAGTTGCTAATCACAAGTCCAGGTTGTCACCAGGGCTTCTGACCCATCAGCAGTAAATCAGAGGTTCCCACGACCCCCTCTTCGAGTTTGATTAATTTGCTAGAGCGGCTCACAGAACTCAGGAGAACAGTTTACTTACATTTACCAGTTTATTATAAAAGGGTATGATAAAGGATACAGACGAACTGCCAGATGGAAGAGATGAGGGCGTGAGGCTTCCACGCGCTCTCTGTGTACCACTCTTCCATCACCTCCACCTATTCACCGACCTGGAAGCTCTCCGAGTCCCTACTGTTGGGATTTTATGAAGGCTTCCTCACAGAGACATGATCAATTACTAACTCCATTCCCGCCTTTCTCCCTTTCTGGAGGACAAGGGGGGGGGTGTTGAAAATGCTAAGCTTCTAATCAAGGCTTGGTCATGCTGGTGACCAGCCCCCATTCAGGAGCTCACCCAGAGTGGCCTCAACAGAACAAAAGATGTTCCTAGTGTTCTTCTTTTTTTTTTTTTTTTGGGCTGTGGCGGGTCTTAGTTGGGACACGTGGGATCTTTGTTGAGGCATGCGGGCTCTTCCTTGAGGTGCGCAGGCTTCTCTCTAGCTGTGGTGTGCGGGTTTTTTTTTTTTCTCTCTCTCTAGTTGTGGCCCGCAGGCTCCCGGACACTTGGGCTCTGTAGCTTGCAGCACGCGAGCTCAGTAGTTGTGACACTCGGGCTTAGTTGCCCCGAGGCATGTAGGATCTTAGTTCCTTGACCAGAGATCAAACCCGGGTCCCCTGCATTGTAAGGCGGATTCTTTACCACTGGACCACCAGGGAAGTCCCCGCTCCTAGTGTTCTTATTACTTAGGAAATTACAAGGGTTTTAGGAACTCTGTGCTAGGAACCAGGGGCAGAGACCAATGTATATATTTTCTATTATCTCACAATTGTCTATTATGGCGGACCTAATAGAAAATTTCTCTCTCAGATATTGAAAAAAACTTCGGAGCCAAGAGTTTTAATCTCTTTTTCTTTTGAGATTTGTTAATCAGCTGCAGTACTGAGCAGATCTGAGTTTCACCAATTCCGTCTTTTGCTAGAGAGAGGTAGTCCTCGAGAGAGGAGGATGGGAATTGATTTTGTTCTGTTTTGCTTTCAATTAATTTTTTTGTTCTTAATTTTTAAAAGTCAAGAAAGGTAAGAGCACCATTCTGTTTCTCCCTGTGCACATGCGACTTAACAAAATAGGGTTCAGATACACCTGAGACAACTGTGTCTAAAAAGTCAGAGACTTTTACTCAGCTATGCCTCTGTCTCCAGACAGGAGGATATGTTATCTGAAAACTACAGGCCACTATGATGAAAGCTGATGGACTGACAATCCTAGATTTACTTTTAACTGGGCTGGGGGGAAAGAGGGGCATAGAAAATTCATGGTTGGGAGAAGCAAGTCCCTGCAAAGGAAAGATTAATGTTCTTGGTGTACAGAATTTGATACATTAATAACCACCCTGATTCAGAAAAGCTTAGATGAACAAACTTGTCGAGGCAACATTACCACAATCCTTTGGGGGGCCTGGAGGCCCTGGGTTTTCCTATGTATTCATGTGTCGATGCCAAGGTGAAAAAATGCCACTGAAAGAGGTTGGAATGCAATTTTCCCAAAGTGGGTAGGTGGGGAAGAAATCAAATGACATACACTCGGAATTTCGTTTTGACTCTCTCCTAAGTGAAGATCATCATTGATTAAGAAACTCAAGAGAATCAGATTTACACTACATTTATGTATTCATTCAGCCAACATTTCTTGAGCTGTAGGCCAGGCACCGTGTTAGGTGCTGGGGCCTTGAAGCAAAATTCAGCTAAATACTCATGCCGGAGAAGCCCTCAGTTTACCCTGAAACGAAAATGCGGTGGATGGGATAGGGGGTGGGCATGGAGCTCTCCCCGCTCCTGGTGCTTTGGGAAAATGACCGTTCACATCCAGAGCCCCTGATGCTGGAAGTCATTCTACCCCACAGAGGTTGGTAAGCTATGAGTTATCATGGCGACAGAGTAAACAGATGGAACAGGGTGTGAGGGCCCCAGCTGTGAGTGTACTGTCTCCTCCTCCTCTGCCTGAGTTCTAGCCTGACGCTCCCTTGCTTCCTGCAGAGACCATTTTCCTGGATGTGGGATTTGGCTGGAGAAGAAGAGCAGATGGAAGGGGGCTGCTGGGAAGGGGAGAGAATAGTAGAGACACTACAGATTCATACAGAATAACAAGTAAAATTTAGCGTAACACTTATGGGACCCTCCTCATGTGCCAGGCACTACTGCAGCCTCATCTCAGCTGATTCTCATCGTAACGCTCTGGCAGTCTTCTTTCCCCCAATATAGAGGTGAGAAAACTGAGGCTCAGAAGGGCTGTAGATAAATTGCCCAAATAGGCAGCAGAGCTGAGATGAGAATCTGAGTCTGTCTGATTCGCATGCCTGTGCTCTCAGCGCCAAGTTTCAGTGGTTCTGAACGGTATGTAGGTACAGCGAACCTGGGGGTGTGGGGGGGGGTGCAGGGCTAAAATGCAGAGTCCTGGGCATAGCTCCAGACCTACTGAATCAGAATGTCTGGGGGCCCAGCAATCAGAACACGAAGGGATCTTGCGGGTCTTAGAGATCTGAGTGGGGCCTGGAGACAGGAAGTGACTTTCCCCAGGTCCCAGGGTGAGTCAGGACTAGGATTCAGGTCTTCCACACCAGCTTAGTGGGCTTAAAGGTGTGCAGTGGGGTGCTGACAGGACACCAGCAGAGGATATGGTGGGCCCAAACACTGAAAGTTGTTCTTCATTTACGGTGATAAGGCTCCATCTAGCTAGAAGAGAGAAGCCCTATCTGGTGCTCATTGTATTTCTTTCCAGCATTACCGCCTGCAAGGCCAACCCACTTCCTAGCCCAGTCACCAGGGTAACCATTACCCCCACCTTGACAGTCAAATGCGTACGCAGCTTCTTGCACCTACATCCAGGGCCAAGGGACCCAGCCCTATAATCAGCCTCCCGCCGCCTCTACAGAGTCAGCAGCGCCAGCTCCCTGCTCTCAGGGCCCATCACCCCATCACCAATCTGCAGACACCCCTCCCCGTGCTCACACGCTGCATGCTGCTTCCCTCGCCCACTGCCTCCCAGGAGACGAATGTGCAATCTGCTCCTGGTGTGTCTCATCACCTCTGGAGGGAGGAATCTGCCCTCGAGTTGGGGCACAACCCAACACACGTGGCCCACACATGAGAAAAAACACCCCCTCCCAGAGGAGGGGCGCGGTGGCAGTGAACGCCCTCTCTCCCTCCAGAGACAGCTGAGGGGGCGGCTGGAGTTTGGAAGAGTTTGCAAAGTGACGATCAGGAGAGGGGCTGAGGCAGCTAACAGGGAGGAGGACTCGGGGGAAGCTGGGCGCCCAGATCCTGCTGCTAATGAAGCAGCTCCCTGCCTGCCCAACCCCAGGGTGCTCTGTCGAGGAAACGGGAGCCCCCTCCGTCACCACAGTCACCTGGAGTCTGCCCCTGCAGGTGATGGGGCTGGGCGCCCTGTGCAAGGACCTGTCAGAATGCTTTCATGAGGCTGGGCTGCTGGGGCCATGGAGGCCCCTTCAGGACTTCAAAAGGACCAATTCCATCCAGCCCACTCAATGCCCTGCTTGCTAGGCTGCACTCCTTTGATCTCCTTCCTCAATGGCTGGAGCCACTCAATGCTCCTGACCAGCTCTATGCTGACCTGGGCGGCAGACACCTCGGCTGTTCCCCTCCTCACTATTCCTTCCCTCATCCGCCTGCTTGGGCACATCTTAGGCCGTCTCAGATTCTCTGCGTCTCCGCTGTCTCCTAGGCTCTGAGCCTCTTCAACCCTAAGGACCAGGGATTGCTGTCCTGATTACCTTACTTTCTCAGTTCCCTGCAGCCTGAGGGGTTGGAGCCTTCATTTCCTAACTGGGACTGAGCCCTTACTCTTGAGGGTTTGGAATCTGGCTCCCCCAGAAGCTGCTGAAAGAGCCAGGTGAAACCATTAGAGTGCTGGGGACTTAACTCCCCAAGGAGCCAACTGTGACCTACAGAAGGTAGACAGCAGAAGGAAGCCTTACCCGCCTGCTTCCCACGGGCAGTTCCCTGGCCCGGGCTTCTGCGTAGCCTGTCTGCAGACGTCCTCCGTGGCTGAACACCGGGCTGTGCCTCTTCACGAACTGGTGGCCAGCTCGGCAGCACAGTACCTGCATCTGCTTCCCTTTCTGCCCCACCTCACTTCACTCTCTTACTCTGGCTGCCCTAGGATTGCACCTCCCAAGGAAGGGTTTTCTAGGGAATCTGGGCTAAGTCAGGACCAAGATTGAAAGAGGACAGAATCCTCATTCGATATTATCTAGCCTAATTCCCTCATTTGACAGAGGGAGCTGAGGGCCAGAGAAGTTAAGTGATTTCCTCAAGTTCACAGCTAGTTAATGGAGAAGCTATGCCTATTCATCACTTTAACGACGAATTAATAAGCACCTACCACGTACCAGGCACTATTCTAGGCCCTGGGAATGCAGCGGTGAATAACACGGACAAAATCCCTCCTTTTATGGAAGACAACATTTGAGTGGAGGGTTAGAGGGAAAAAAAGACCGTAAAAGAGATAAGTAAAATACTCAGAATGTTAGACTGATAAGGGCTGGTGGTGGTGATGGCTGGATATTATGGGCTGGACCGTGTCCTCCAAAATTCACCTGTTAAAGTCCTAACACCTAGTACCTCAGAATGTGACAGTATTTGGAGATAGGGCCATTAAAGAGGTCATTAAGTTAAAATGGGGCCATTATAGTGAGCCCTAACCCAATATGCCTGGTGCCCTTATAAGAAGAGAAAATTTGGACACATGAAGAGACATCAGGGATGCCACACACAGAGAAGAGACCCTGTGAGGACATAGTGAGAAGGCGGCCATCTGCAAGCCTCAGGAGAAACCGACCCTGCCAACACCTTGATCTTGGACTTCCAGCCTCTAGACTGTGAGACAGTACATTTCTGTTGTCACCCAGTCTGTGGTATTTTGTTATGGTTGCCTTAGCAAACTAAAATGGATTTTATTTTCATAAAAGGCATCCTGAGCTGGCCTCACCGAGGTGACACCTGAGGAAAACTCTGAAGGATGTGATGGGGTGAGTTGTTTGCAACTCTGACGGAAGAGCATCCCAGTCGGAGGGACCTCAGGCTTCATGGCTCTGACGGGGCTCATACCTCAAGTGGTCAAGGGATAGCAAAGACGCCAGCGTGCGTACAGAAAGCAGAGCGGGTGAGGCAGAAACCGGGAGGCTGTGAGACCAGAGATGTGACGGGATGTGGGAGGACGTTCTCTGCATGAGACGGGGAGTTACTGCGGAGTTTAGAGCAGTGGTTCTCAATTGGGAGGAAGGGGATTTCGCATCCAAATTTGGCAATGCCTGAAGATATTTTCCATGGTCAGTACTGAGGAGGAGTGAGGAGAGGTCAGGATCAGACACTGGTATCTAGTGGGTAGAGGCCAGGAATGCTGCTGAATATCCTACAATGTACAGGACAGCATTTCCTTCCAGCTCCCCAATAAAGAATGACCAAGGTCCGCATAGTAACAAGGTTGAGAAGCCCTGGTTTAGAGCACAGGATCATTCTGGCTGTGTTGGGAGTGACTTCAAAAGAAGAACAGGCAGCCTTCCCTGGTGGCGCAGTGGTTGGGAATCTGCCTGCCAATGCAGGGGGGCACGGGTTCGATCCCTGGTCTGGGAAGATCCCACATGCCACAGAGCAACTAAGCCTGTGTGCCACAACTACTGAGTGTGTGCTCTAGAGCCCACGAGCCACAACTACTGAGCCCGCGTGCTACAACTACAGAAGCCCATGCACCTAGAGCCCGTGCTCCACAACAAGAGAAGCCACCGCAGTGAGAAGCCCACGCACCGCAACGAAGAGTAGTGCCCGCTCGCCGCAACTAGAGAAAGCCCACGCGCAGCAACAAAGACCCAAGGCAGCCGAAAATAAAATAATAAAAAAGAAGAACGGGGAATTTCCTGGCAGTCCAGTGGTTAGGACTTGGCGCTTTCGCTGATGTGGCCTGGGTTCAATCCCTGGTGGGGGAACTAAGATCTCGCAAGCTGTGTGACGCAAAAAAAAAAAAAAAAAAGGGGGGAAGAACAGAGGCTCTGTTAATCCAGGGGACTTGGCCAGGGTGGCAGAAGATCTCCTACTATGCCAGTTTAGTGCTCCCTGCCTCCTCCCTCTTTCTCTTTTCACTTTCTCAACAAACATTAACAGAACACTTACTATGTGTTAACTGTTGTCCCAGGTGCTGGGCAGATTCCAACAGGTGTGGCCCACTAGGACCCTCGTCTAGTTCACCCAGACTCAAGCTGGCGAGAAGGGAGCTGTTACAGGGAGCAGGTGCTGACTTGGGGAAGTCCGCTTGGGGCTGCAGGGGGACCTCTGCAGCAGTTGTCAGCAGTTGCTGTCTACTCAGACACTAAAGAAAACACAGGATGAGCACTGGGTGGGTGACAGCTCACCTCGCCTAAAACTTGGAAATCATCCTAATGCCTCTGTCTCCCTGACCCCCACCCCTCCACCCCTAATCCATTCCCAGTTACCTCCAAAATCTCTCTTGTAGCTATTCACATTGCTCCATCTTTATCATCATGACTCTAGTCCAAGCAACTATCATTTCCTACCTGGTGTCTCTATCGTCACTCTTGTGCCCCTAGAATCTTTTATTCGTTAGGACAGATGGGCCATGCTGCAGTAACAGAAAACTCAGTGAATTCTCAGTGGCTTAACACAAAAAAGGTTTATTTCTGACTTATGCAAAAGTAGGTAAGGTGGACCTCCTCCGTCAGTCTCCTAACTCTGTATTTTTTCCATAGCCGTTATCATACTTTGTAATTATCTATTTAATTATATGATTATTGGATCCATTTCTATTGCTATCCCTAGGGTGTGTGCTCCTTGATGGTAGGGCCTGTACCTGGCTTGCTATGTATCCCTAGGCCTAGAACAATGCCTATAATATACCTACAATTAATGCCTTAATATAACATACAAAGTAGAATTCTTGAAATATTTTTTGAATGAATGAATGGACGAGTGCAGTGGCTACACTACAACTGGAAACCATATCATCTCCCAGATCTAAAAAATTCTAAAATACTTCATGCATAAAACATGATATGGAATACATATGTATACTTTAAGCCTAACAATAAAACACTCACATATCACTACACTACCCAGTTCAAAAAATAACACATCACTTGGAACTTCCCTGGTGGTCTAGTGCTTAAGACTCTGTGCTCCCAATGCAGGGGCCCGGGTTTGATCCCTGGTCAGGGAAATAGATCCCGCGTGCCACAACTAAGACCCAGCGCAGCCAAATAAATAAATACATAAATACATAAATACTAAAAAAAAAGACTCCATACTTCTACTGCAGGGGGCTCGATCTCTGGTCGGGGAACTAAGACCCCACATGCCAAGTGCAGAGCGGCCAAAAAATTAAAAAACGAAAAAAACACATCACCAATGTCTGCATGCCCCTCCCTGATCACATCTCAGTCCTAGAGAGTAACAAAAGACTGCATTTTGTGTCTATCATCTCTTTTTCCTTTTCATCATTTTAACCACATATGGATATTACATATACTATTGTTTTTGAACATTATATAAATAGTATCACACTGTAGATAATCTTTGGTGATTTGCATTTGTTGGTCAACATGTTTGTGAGATTTATCTTTGTAGAATTACGTAGTTCGGGTTCATTTTTGCCCTGATAGTTTCCATTGATTGAGTATAATACAACTAATTTATTCTCCTGTTGATGGGCATTTGAGTTGTTACCAGGTTTTTGCAATTATAATTTGTACTGCTGTGAACTTTCTTGTGCATGTCTCTTTGTGCAAGTGTGCAAAGAGTTCCTCTAGGGTACATAGTACATACCTTGAAGAGGTAAATTCCATTTTACAAGTTAATGCCAAATTATTTTCCAAAGTGGCTTCCAAAGTGTTTGCACCAATTTTCACTTCCACCAACACTGTCCAAGAGTTCCTTTTGTTTTACACCCTTCAGACACCTGATGCAGCCAGACTTTAAAATTTTTGCCTCTCTGGTGGGTGTCAACATTTACCTTCTCCTGATTATTAATGAGGTTGAACTTCTTTTCATAGGTTTATTAGCGGTTCTTCTTCTGCAAAACGGTTGTATATATATTGCCCATGTTTCCACTTAGTTGTCTTCTTACTGATTTTTTTGGAATTCTTAATTCTGGACAGCAATTCTTCTTTGGTTATTTTCTTGTAAATATCTTTTCCAGGTCTATAGTTTTTTTTGTTACTGTCTTTGTGTCTTTTGATGAATACGAGTTCTTATTTTTAAGATAGTTACATTTATCACTTTTAGAGCATGTGCTTTTTGTTTTGTATAAGAACAGTCTCCCTATTCTGATGTCATAAAACTATTCTATATTTTCTTCCAAAAGTTTGAAAGATTTGTCTTTAGTTTTTTTTTATTCACCTGAAATTGATTTTGTCTATGGTCTGAGGTAGAAATCTAATTTAAATATTTTTCTCATTATTGCATTATAATTACATTCGTTTCCTACTGCTCCTGTAACACATTACCACCAATGTAGTGGCTTGAAAAACACGAATTTATTATCTTACAGCTCCGGAACTCAGAACTGGGCTTCACTGGGCTAAAATCAAGGTGTCAGCAGGGCCTACACTGCATTCCCATCTGGAGGCTCTAGGAGAAGTTTTGTTTTCCCCTTTTCCAGCTTCTAGAAGTTGTCCCCTTGAGCCCTCTTCCATCTTCAAAGCCAGCAATGGCCGGTCAAGATTCTTTTGTATCACATCACTCTGACACTGGCCCTTCTGCCTCCCTCTTTTACTCATAAGGACCCTTATGATTACACTGGGCCCATCTGGATCATCCAAGATAATCTTCCCACCTCAAAATCCTTAAACTAGTCACATCCTTAAAGTCCCTTTTGCCACGTAGGTAACAGTCACACATTCAGAGGATTAGGATGTGGACATCTTTGGGACAGCATTATTCTGCCTCCCACAATAATCAACTGATTCAGCACAATTTATTTAATCTTTTCTGAACCTGGGTACCGGGAAACACTGGTCTGGTGGTAATAATAATAATAATAGCAAGCACTGAATGTTTGCTGTGTACCAGGAATTTCTCTAAGCATTGTATGCATATTACCTCACTTAATACTTACATGACTTTATGCTAAGGCCAGTACTATTATTTCTATCTTAGAGATGAGTAAAGTGAGGGACAAAGTGATTAAGTACCTTTCCTACAATAGGAAATGGCAGAGCCAGGACTCGAACCCTGGCAGTTGGGATCCTAAGTCCATGCACCCAACCACCATGCTACTGTTCAATGAACAAAATAAATACATAAATCTAGCTTCCCTTAGCTGCTCAAGCCTAAGTCACATAACTTCTTTGAGCCTCAGTTTCTTCATCTATAAAATTGGAAAAGGGGTGCATCTCTTCTGCATTTCACGGGGCTGCTCTGAGGACATACTGAGACAAGCTGTAACAAAGCAGTTCAGATCAGGAAAACAGGGCTCCAGGAGTCATTCCACTGCATGTCACTGGCAGAGCCAGGACTGGGACTCAGGTTTCCTGGCAAGGTGGGCTATTTCCACCAGAGGGTGGGAACTACAGCAGGCACAGCTGTTCAAATTGACTATTTCCCCTTCATCAACCTCATGCCCATGAAAGCTGTGTCTGTGTAGCTAATCAATTGTTCATTAAGAATGTCATCAAGTCTCAGAGGATGTTATTACAAAATTCAAATATGAGATAACACTTCTTAGCTGAGACAGGGTAAAGCGTACAAGTATTGTTTAGTAGCAGCTACAAATCAAGGGGAAAAGGAAGAGAATTTCAGAAATTGACAGAAGGGGGAGGCTGCAAGGTATTTGCTAAGGAAAACCACCTCCACCATGTCTTTGCTTCTCCATCCTGATCCCGTCAAGATGCACCCCTTTTCGTTTTCCCTTGAATTCTCCTTAGTGGAGTAGGTATCAGAAAACCTGACTTTCAGCTTTGGGGTAATGCCTGACCATATTTTGCTTTGACCTTCAGGGCAATATTGAAAAAAAAAAGAAAAAGGGCGAAGAGTGGGAGGATTCACTCTACCAGATATTAGGACATATAACAAAGTCATAGCAATAAAATCAGTGTAGCACTGGTACAGGAACAGATCTAGATCAACAGAAGAGCAATGAGAGCCCAGAAACAGAGACAGGTGTCTATGGAGACTCGGCTTACAACACAGATGCCGTCACATCTTGGTGGGGAAAAGATGGATTGTTTGGTGGGTACTGCTGGGAAAACTGGCTCAGCATGCACAGAAAATAATATTGTATTCCTATTTGCAGTACATGCGAGGTGAACTCCAGATGAATTAAGACATGTGACAGGTAAAAGTATGAAGCAAAATAGGGAAAAATGTAGGAGAATATTTTGCAGCCACGCGTAGGAAAAGATCTTTAAACGAGACCCCAAAAGCACTCTTCACAAGGCTGAAATTGGATGCATTTGGCTACATCAAAATTAAGGATTTCCCCTACACTGTAGGATAGCAAAGACCAAGCTAAAAGGATGCAAGAAAGACTGGGAGATACTGGCAATGTCCAAGGCTGACAAGGGATTAATATTTAGAATATGTAAGAAACTTTAAAAGTTCACTCAGAAAAATAATAGGAAATTTAGCAGAAAAATAGGCAAAAGATGTAGCAGCTAGTTCACGGAAGGAAAAACATCTCTATGGCTCTTAAGCATATGGAAAAATGGTTATCACTAATCATGAAAATTAAAATGTGATACTACTTTACCAATGCCAGATTAATAGAAATTGGGACATAATACCAAATGTTAGCATATAAAGTGGAGAAACAGGAACCTTCCTATCTTCATGTGCCATTGGTGGCGGTGCAAACTGGCAAAGCCATTCTGGAGAGTACCATGGCAGAGTGAAACCAAGCAGTGTAGACTACGTGATCTAGCAACTCCATTTCTCTCTTATGGTCCATAAGAGACACGTGTAATACCCATTCCAGCATTGTTTGTGATAACAAGGAACTGCTGGCAACCTAAGTGTTCACTGATTAAGGAACTGGTAAGTAAAATGTGCTAGACGCACAAATCAAATACTTTTAGTGGTCAGAATTAATGAACCTCTGGTATACACAGCCCCACGGATAGATCTCTAAGACATCATGTTGAGGGAAAAACAAGAAACAGAATGAGTTCTTAGCACAGTACCATTCGTGTATATTAAAAATAGATACTTAAACTAAAAGCAGTATCTTTCGAGGATATATACATGTACTCGGACATATCTTAAACAAGAGAGAATGCATATGGGGGGTAGAGAAACGGGAGGGTGGAGAGGGAATGAGTGGAAAATAATAAAATAAAAAAGAGTTGGGTGTTGCTGACTCTTAGGAGCGAAGAGTATGATCAACAAAACTTTTGTCGCTGAGGTGCAAAAAAATGGCCCCAATCCCCCTTCCATCGCTTCCTACTCTTAACAGAATCAAACGCAAGCAACTCAGCGTGGCTGCCCAGACCCGGGCTTTTTTCCATAAAGGACCTACCTCTCTACCTTGCCAAGCACTCGGCTCCCCGCACTTCAAGCTCTACTCTGCCTGCACTTCCTACAACCCAAACACACCCAGGCTTCAATCCGAAATGGGCTCTTATTTCTCTTGGAAAAATCCTGTTTAAGATCCAGTTTAAGCGTCTCCTCTCCAGCAATCCTTTTTCTGACGGCTGCCCTTCCCACATGCTAACGCCTCCCGGACTGTATGCCCATGCACCCCGTCCCCATCAATCGCGCACACACCAAGTTCTATTTCCTTATTTGGGGTACACACCCCTCCCTCAGGGATAGAGCAGTTACGGAGATCTTCGCATCCACAGATCTTGCGCTGGGGTGGGCGGTCCCACGAATAACCGCACGATAATTCTAGCAACTTAAGCAAGAGCCCAGCCCACCTCCCTCTCCTTTGTTTCGCCTCTTATTGGTTCAGCATCTCCGCCCCCGGCTACCGACCCCACTCCTCCTCCACTGGCCGCTGGGAGTGGGAGGCTCTGCGCACGCGCCGCGGCTTCGGGCGCGCTCGG